>NC_051159.1:171195620-171460620 GCF_013339745.2 Dermacentor silvarum
AATCAGACGTGAAGTCATCGCGCTGCGTTCGAATGCGGTGAGCTATAGCTTCGCGGAGATTTTTGAAGACAGGCAGCGGGAGAATGGCGAGTAACGGTCTTTGTGACGATGGCGAAGCGGGCGGAAGCCACAAAAGAAAGAGACGCGGAAGAGGAGACCACGAATAGCAGAGGCCTCTTCCTCGAGGTCGAGAGGGTAAGGTCACCGGAAGTGAAGAGTAGATACGGTTGTGTTTGCACTGTGTTTTGATGAATTGTGCAATCGGAAAGAAGTAGCAGCAAAGCGCAGGGCAGCATGGTAATGAAGTTCTGCTGGAAATGGCCGAGCGCTTCCTTCTGCGCGGACCGCAGCAGAAAAGGGCACCGAAGTGAATGGAGCAGCAAGACATTGCAAGAGAAAAGAAAGGGCACGAGTGTGTCCGGTTCAATGCGGAGGAGGAAGGGGTTCGCGCTCTGGGAACGGCCGCCGAATACAGGCTCCATCTGCCGCTGGCCCGGCCGCAGACACGGGGCTAATGAAAAGCGGCTGCGCCCCTCTGTCCGCGCTCGGCTGCGGTCGGTCGGGGTTTGGGCCTATACACGACAGCTCTCCTGACAGCGACGGCGCGCGGAAGGCGTATAGAAAAGAACGTTCGCGCCGGAGCACACGCTCCAGGCGTGATCGGAATTCGAGCGGAGGCCCGATGGCATTTGATGCTCACTTTTGCTTTCCCTTCTTTTACTGGGGGCTTCAAACTGAAACGCTTTCCCGACAGCGTCCTTTGCAGCCGTGGTCCTATTTATTTCGCGCGGCTAGCGCCTATCAAACTAAAATCGCGCTAGGGTGAACCAGGCGGTCGGCTTCGCCTGCTTCCAATACGTTTTTTTCATCGCTCGCAGCTAATATCACGTTCTCTTTATCTTACGCTTACTGTTCTGAAAGCCAACTATGTTGCGGAGACTGTGCGCGTTTGATGTTATAAACTGCAGCATCTATTTTCTGCGCAGAAGCTACATTCCTTTCCATAAAACAAATTTTAATTATGCACTATGCCGAACTCGAGAAACTTCATTATGAACTTGTCCGGCACTCTGAGCAATGCTAGTCCTCATTGTTCCTGTGAAAAAAGCAAGAAGTGAGAAAGTAGCGCACTGGAGTATGTGTGACGTGATTTCGACAAACTTTTCTGCGCCTAGTACAAAAGATACTGTAGTCAAAGAAAGACACTTGTGAAATCTAGGCATTACAAAGAAGCCTGAACAGTCATAGCTGAAGGTGTCTTTTATGTAAACTGCTTTAAATGCACTTGCTTAGGAACCCCTGTTCCACATTCGGCGTCTTCGGTCGGCATGAGCCTTCTACAAAGAGCGATTATGAAATTCCCTATGATGGCTCCCTCAGCATTATGCGCAAAGCCTTAGCACAGGTCTTCAACGTTCACGATTATCGGATAGCGCTGCATGGTGCAGAGAACGATCAGCTAGGAAGCCAAGTTACCCTATGCAAGGATAAACTTATGACCTGCACGCACTCCTGAGTTTCGACCCTTTGTAAACAGGACAATGAACACTTGATACTACGTAGGTGTGAATAAACCAATCAAAGATCAGCTTGCGCTGGACTTTTCTACAGATGTTCAGGAAAGCCAAGCGTCAACTCAGTATGCGAAACCATAAACTCCAAACACAGGCCATTTAAGGGGCAATCAGAAAATGTCAGAAGTGGCCAAGAGAGTTTTTAGCTATACTATCAGGCCCGAAAGTAAATGAGGTTTCTCGCAAATTGCAAAACACAGGTCTCGCTTCAGCAAGAATGTAAATGTCAAATGCAGAGCCATCGCGGCGTAAACTGTTAAGAACTACAGAACCTGCGTGTGCTACATTTTATAAACAACTATGACGAGCACATGAAAGCACAAAATCTTTCTTTCTGTCATTTGTATTTTCGTAAAGCACAATAGCAGCTAGAAATGCATAAAAAGCAGTACCACACTACCATAAGATTAGTAGTAAATAATATAAATGACGTAGACACTCCCACGCCTTTTGCAGACTTACCTGTTTCTTGCTTCCGACATTTCATGATTTTTCCTTACATTGCATCGATTCACTTGTACCGCCATCTCCATCGAAGGCGGAAAGAACCATCGTCACTACTGCGTTCGACTCCGGACGCCTACGCTAACCCTTCTTCATCGGCACGTTTCTTTATATTTTACATCACCAGCAATCGATTGCCATGGGCAAGGGAAGCTTCGGGAATCGAAAGTGCACACAGGAAACGTGAAACAACTGCAGATAACGAATTTTGCGCAACCCTTTCTACGAGGAAGTTTGCTATGCCAAAATTGTACAGTATTTCCTCCCTTTTAAAGCGATTGCATCACTCTCATCTTTCTTTTTTTTTTTAGGGGGGGGGGGGGGGGGAGGGACGCTATTGTTCGTTTTTGTGGTCGGTCGCTGGACTTTCACCGTCGATACATAGACACGTAAATTGTGAGTTCTCTCGCGTAACCGAGTTGCCGGGCCCGTTTTTCGCGGAACGCTAACTTTATGGCCCTTTGAGAAGCACGAGCTGCCGGACCAGAGCTTTGGCGCGCCTGAAGGTTTATAGGTGGCAGTCACCTCCCAAGATGATTAAGCGGCTTTTATACAGGGTGTTTCAGCGAACATTTTCAAAAAGTTTTAAATGTTGCCTGTGGCTGATAGCACAATTCTAGTTCATGAGCTGGTCTCCTCGAAGAGTCGGTCATTACTTGCAAAAATAAATTAACTGCATAATCGTATAATTAAACAAATGCACTAATTAGGTTTTTATATTTAATTACCTTATGGCCCATATTGCAATTTACAAATTTTAGCCTTGGAATTCACACGGAGGATGCACTTCAAAGGAATTCTCAGTATGACACCTGTTTGGAGATATTAATTCCCAAACTTTTCGGAGAAATGTATTGGCGTCCCAGTTACTTTCTTACCAAAACGTCGTTTTATGCATTGAGGCACAAAAGTAACTGGAACATAAATGCATTTATCCACAAAGTTCAGGAATGAATATCTCGAAACTGGTGTCATCCTAAGAATTCGTTCCAAGTGGATTCGCCTTGCGAACTCCACGGCTAGAATTTATAAATTACAATATGTAATATACAATATGCAATATAATGTGCAATATGCACATAGGATAATTAGTTAAAAACTTAATTAGTAATTTTTTTGTTTATTGTAGATTATGCATTTCAATTTGTTGTGCAAGTAACGTCCGCCTCTTCGAGTAGACCAGCTCATGAACTAGAATTGTGCTTTCTGCCGAAGCCAACCTTAAAAAATTTTTAAGTGTTCGCTGAAACACACTGTATATACCCACCCACACTACCGCAACAGATGTGCTGGTATTACGGCATTACACAATGAAACAGCAAACGCTCCCACATATCCTCACTGCAAAGAATATACGCCTTGGAGCGCATCAATCCTTTAGTAACGCGAATAGCTTTCCAGAAGCGTTAAGCTATTCGCTTACGTTGAAAATGGTTGTCGATAGTTTCCGCATAACTTTTTCTTGCTGTCACTTAATTACTCGATCGACTGGGCATCTCGTACCACGAACAACACGGACACAAAGCGCAAATACCCAAGGAAATCCGAGAAACCATACACGTTGCAGCCATCCCCCGGAACTTCCCCCCTGACTTCAACAAAGGTCGCAGACTAGCAAGAGCCAAAACCCTCCTCCGATCGTACGGAATGGAAACCGACGCGCGCTGCGTTGACGCCGCGGAACACCCCGGTGGCAGACGCTTTACTGTAGCAGTAATAGACGCCAACTCCAAAACCGACAACGCGTGTAGCGTCGAAACCCAACATCCAGAGGAAGCCGAAGAGGTAGTCATTGCCCTGGCTCTCTCGAATCCGGACTGCAACACCATCCTGAGCGACTCCCAGGCGGCGGTGATAAACTTTGCCAAAGGACGCATTTCCCCTAAAGCCATCAACATTCTTAAGAACATACGCACTCCCAAGGACCACCCGAGTCGCATCGTATGGTTCCCCGCCCACGTCAACACGGGCGACCAGGCACCCCCGAACCTCAACGAGGTAGCCCAGCGCAGAGCGCGAGAGCTGACGGGCTGCGCCCGGCCGGCCACTCGGGAAGACCACCGAACCGAACGAGACAGACTGACCACACACAACGCCATTACAAAGATGTACCAGCAAGCCAGAAGAGCATTCCCACCACCGCACAAAGTAGGGCACAGGCAGTGGCCCTACCTCAACTGCAAACAAAAACCTTCCTGAACCCGTTTCACCTCAAACGGATATTCACCGCAGTACACAAAGAAGACACATGCAAGATATGCAAACAGGAAAAAGCTACACTCAAACACATGCTATGGGAATGTAACGCCCAACACAAAAATGAATTAAACTCCGAGACCCTATCGCTGAGGTGGGCCGCCGCTCTGCGCAGCTCCGACCTCAGCGACCAACTCTGGGCTGTCCAGCAGGCCCGCGAGGTGGCGCTGAGACAAGATCTCGACTAGGGAGCCCACATGCAACGCCGTTTTTTCATGTAGGCTCCCCAATCTCGACGCCCCGTCGTGGGAGACCTGAGCCCGGGTCGTCAAACTGCAGGACAACTCGATAAAGTGATTACCATCCATCTCACTTACACTGCGTTGACATTTAGGCTGATGCTGCTTTAAAAGTAGTTTAGCACTCAACAATCACGTCTTCTTATTTTTTATGTTTCTTGTTTTTATATTGTTTTTATTCCTATTTTTACTCTCAAACCGAAACCATTTTATTTGTCCTCCTGCAGGACTGGGTTGAGGAACGTTTATTAGTCGGCCAGTTCAAATGAAACGAGCTATATATGTCACGAAAGGCTAGAAAATATCACACACGCTTTACCATGGTCAATATAAATGTACAATAATTGGCATTGCTAGCAAAAGAAATAACAAACATTTCACTTTGTTCCATGGAACTGACACTTGCTGTGAGAGATATGACTCCAACAATGTTTGGCCATTTCATAAGCATTTTGAAACCTACAATACGCAGTCAAACTGTCATACTTGCATGCTTAATATGTACCCGTAGCACAAAGGTACTTGGGAAGCTCAGCTATTAGATCATTAAGACACAAATAAATGTTGATCTGCCAATACCACCACCGGAAATATTTACATTTTCGGCAGCTGAGAAGACTGCCAAAAAAAGTGGCCTTCTTCTCAGCAACTCGTGGATACTGCTTAATTTTATCATAAGGAGGAAAAGCTAGGAGCTCAAAACAAAGGAAAACGGAAAGACATCCACGTTTTTGTGACTTCAAGTTTCATGCACCTGTAAAACGTTCGAAAAAAAAAAGCGTAAAATTAAAACGTTTTGGTACCACTGACCGTACGGCGTAAGTGGTAAGTGTATGCGTATACTTCATGAAATAACTCGGGTTGCTACTATAACAGGGCGTACCTGGCCCTCTCAGTGAAGGAAATTATATTTTCTCAAATAAACTTTTTCGAAGGCAGTGAATTTACATGATCCTTACCTGCAGCTCCGACTCCTTGTTGACTTGATGTTCGGTTTTATACATTGCTCGAGTATAATTTCCGAGAGTAAACTAATTTTTCCGAGACTAAAAAGGACACCGTACGTATATGTTAAATCGGTGCCCTGTATCCTTTCCTACACGCTTGGCAAGAAAGCGAGTAGGAAACCGTACGTGTAGAGGGGAAGGAACTGCCAGCCGATCCACGGAACCTAATTATATGGTCCCGCGTGACTTAACTCGATTGCCAGCCCGTTTACCCTTGAGAATAAAGTGTGCCAATAAGGCGCTGGAGAACCTTGCAGGCAAAGGGTATAAACGAAGAATGGCTGCTCAGGTTCAGGGAATGCATGCACCCGACAAGGAATCAGGAGATTAAATTGGCGCAGGGATCCACCTCGCGATTGCTCATGTTACTCACTTTTATCGCGACTTTCCTAACCGCGAGTACTCGCGTACTCCTTCCTCAAGATCGTTTCTGTCTGGCTTCACGAAAAAGCTTGCTTTGATATTTCGCTTTTTTCTTTTGATTGAGATTTCCTTATTCCATGCAGAGTTTCAAGCGTACCTCATTGTGACCACGCAGGACCGCCCCTGAATGAGTCGGACGCACTTTTCTAGCCATGTTTTCTGCTGAAAGGAATATATATGCGCAAAAGCTGCAATATACACATTACCACTATGTGACCTTACCGAAGAAAGACGAGAAAACACGAGAAATTACAAAAACGTGCTTTTAAAGAAACGAAAGAAAAATGACTTTTGTGAAATGCCTTGGTCAAGATAGTACATATGACGTCTTAGTCATACTTCCTTTCCGAAAAATAGCGAGCTCGTCTCGGCTTTAGAAGTTTAAGACAGGCCCTTCAATATGCCCAGTAACGCAAGATTCACGGATTCACCCGGGGTATTGATAATGTTGCAATCACTTGAGAGAGTTTTCGTGCAGTCACTCGTGTACCAGAGTGCCGTAATGACCAAGCAGTCTTTACTTAGCATTTAGTGTAATGTAACCTACACACACTGTTACAATATGCTATATAGAACATCATCCACTACCTCGTTCCATTATGCATATCAATCGGCTGCATTAAAATAGCATTGACTCCATATAGTCAGCGTTATCATTTGTGTAAAGGTAACACTTCAAAAACACAACGAAACACTTCGAACAAGCAGGCAGCATGATAACAGAATTGAATGCGCAAACATATAGGACTTATACTAGAAGCATTTACAGTGATGAGTTCGCGGACGCCATGTTTAAGCAAACAATATATTTTCCTACACAGAAAGTAAATCATACCTAGTGGGTACGTACCCTATCGCGTTCTTTATTTTAGCTTCCATTTCATTTAAATGGACTGTATCTGTAAGTTCTATTTCTTTTATGCGCAAGCTGCTCTGGGGGGGGGGGGGGGGGGGATTCTGTATAAGAGTCCACCTAGTGGAATGTCCACTTCGCCTGTCACCAATTGGCTCCAGCTGCACGAGCGAAAAGGAGACTATACTCGCGGACAACTTTCTGTGGCAATGAAGGGAAAGCTACGGAGGCAAAGCGCGCACAAGTGAGAGCGCTTCTGAAAAGAGTCCCACGTTTTAATCCACGTTGGTTTAGGCTGGAGAAAAGAAAACACAACCAACTCATTAGCAACAGTTAAGTAAGACAGAACACACCTCTGAGTGTAAAAGTTTACTTATTTTGCCTCTTTTCCCTTCCGCGTATAGGCAAACGCGTAACCGCCCGCACGTGGAAGCTGCGTCGATTAAACGTCTGTTCCGAGCAACCAATTCCTTAAAAATAGGAAACAAGACAATTAAATCTTTTCCTCTAGACTGATTTTACGACAGAGTCATACATTTGAAAATGACTCAACGTAGTAACTATAGACAAGTACTTATGAAAATTAGACTATAACATTTTAACAAAAAGAGTCACGCGATTGATCTCAATAGAAGGCTTGAAGCGTGCCATCCGACTCGCTCGTAACTGTTTACAGAAATGGGAAAAGTTGACGCCGTTCATTTTTACAGAGCGATGAATTCCGGCCAACTTCACGCAGAAAAGTGAAGCTGCACAGCCAAAGAGCGCAACTTTGACGCCCATAGTGTGGCGCCCATGAGTGACGTGATTGATTTTTGCCTCACCGGCGGGCATCAAGCGAGCTTTCTTATCAAGACGCGATGTAGGTCGCTTTATGGTCGCTCGACGGTGAGGCACAAGTAGACACGTCATTTATGGATGCGTCTACAATGGGCGGCACAGTTGCGCTCTTCGGCTGTACAGTTTCACTTTACAGTTTGCCGGAATACACTGCGCTGTAAAGACGGTAAAGATTAGTAGCGTCAACTTATTGCATTTCTGGAAACTGTTACACGCTCATCGGATGGCGCGCTTCGAGTCTTCCATTGGGATAAATCACACGGCTCTTTTGGTTAAACAGTTAGTCTAATTTACATAACTACTTCTGTAATACTGCATTGAGTCATTCTCGAATGTATGACGCTTCGATAAAAGCAATACAGAGCAAGTAATTTAACCATCTACTCTTACCTATTTTTAAGGAATTAGTAATGCATTTCGTGAAACACACGATGCGTACAAATATGACAACACTGGTTGTTGTTTTATTCGCGAGCTGATTTTGAGTGAAACAATGAGGCCGATTGGCAGCCAGATAGTTGAAGGCAGATTAGGATTGAAGAGCCTTTGGGACAAGTCAGAAGAAAAGTCAAATCGAGGGCTTCGTAAGCATCATTTGAAAAATCTGGGAATTAAATATTATTACGAATAGTAGCAGTAGGGCGCCCTCCTTGCATTAGTGCATGTTTTTGTTGAGTTTCTGAGTTGATAATGAAGAAACGAAGGAAAGCCGGCGTGTACACACCAGAAACACACACACACACACACACACACACACACACACACACACACACACACACACACACACACACACACACACACACACACACACACACACACACACACACACACACACACACACACACACACACACACACACACACACACACACACACAAATTGGCGTTGCAGTTAGGTTCCTAACAAAACGTCGCTTTATACACTGAAGCACAAAATTAACTGGAACGCCAATGCAATTCTCCGCAAAGTTCGGGAATTCATATCTCGAAACTGGTGTCATCCTGAGAAATAATTATATGTGGATCCGCCTTGAGAACTCCACGGCTGCAATTTGTAAATTGCAATATGGGCCATCAGTTAATTAGTTAAACACGTACTTAATTAGTGATTTTTTGTTAATTAGTCCATTATGCATTTCAGTTTGTTGTGCGAGTAATGACCGCCTCTTCGAGTAGACCAGCTCATTAACTAGAATTGGGTTATCCGCCACAGGCCACAGGCAACCTTAAATAAATTTTGAAAGTGTTCGCTGAAACACCCTGTATATATATATATATATATATATATATATATATATATTGTCAGCTGATGAACTTCAAATAAACATTTGGGTCAACATTCACGAAGATTTTCGTTGAGAAGTGATTTTTGCCATTGGCTGATCGCTTTCGATCCGGATTGGCTGGAATTTGCTCTAACAAACAATTCTAGCGTAAAAGTGTTTTGTGAGTACGGGACCTGGATCTGCACGCGAGAGATACCGAGTATTTTTTTTTTTTTTTGTTGTTGTTCTGTTGTTTGTCTGATCTTGCACTGCTGTTTGTCTATGTCATATTCCTCTTTAATGGGACTCTGTGCACCAAGACACACATCCGTGCAATACAAATTAATATCGTTGGCAATTGACACTATAGGCGCGCTGTCAACAATCTACATTCAAAATATACTACAAAAATAAGCATTTCCAGTGCCTTGTAAAGTTCTATGAAGTTCATTCTGTATATTTCTGATAAACATCCAATGGCTATTTATAAAGTTTACTGTGCGTGAGAAGGTGCGTTTGCAGTAACTTCAGGTACGGCGGGCCGTCAGCCATCGCTGGGGGATCGAAATGCGAAAGGGTATGCATGTTTCTGTCATGTGCTGTTATTTCGAATTTGTAAGTTGAATATTTTTTTCTGGCACGTTAATTTCCGTAATACTTGGTGCGTTCACCTCGGGATAATCCAAGGAATGCATTGTGATGCCGAACTTGGCGGATATGAAATGGTCGCAGGGCTCCTTCAAGCTATCACGGATGACTGCTTGGTGTAATCCGTACACTAACTAGCCAAAGATAATAAACTAAAGCAATCTTCCGTTAATCAGCCAGAATTGACTAGAAAGCAAATCAGAAAATAAAAAATAAAGAATGGACGAGAATAGACGATAGAATTTTGCTAGCTATCTCCTGAGCGCCGAAAAACACACGGTATCCGGCTATGCGATGCATCGTTTACAGCCGCCGTTGCCAGTATGTACACGAGTGCGCGCTGTCAAGGTAGCAAGTCCAAACCACGGAACAATTGTGGACACAAGCTGGATTACGCGCGCCATCAACAAATCAAGAAAGGCACGCGCATTAAACGAAGTGGAAAGCTCATCTGTCGGCGCAGCATGGGGCTGTGACGGTGACGTATAACGAGCTGAAAAAGAGTAAACGGCTCCTCCCTGCGGAGCTGTGGAAGGTGAAAATTACTGTCAATCGGTCGCAATGGCGCCTACAGCCAAGGATCGCAGCGCTGACCACGTGTGCGAGGTAGGGGGGCGGCCCCTAGTGGATACCGCGAATAGGCCAATGACGACGGCGCCGGGCGAATCGCGAGAGGGTGGAGTTAGAGAACGGGACAAGCCAGATATGTAATCAGCGCACGGATCGCTTCCTACACCGAGTTGTGCTAGCTGGTAATCCTCTCGGTCCGCACAACGGCCGGGTTCCAATTTCTCGGACACACACATGCCTTTCGAGGATCCAGGCTCGCTTACTACACCCTTCCTCTCCGTCCCACTTCTCGTCCTTTCCTGCTGCATTTCCCCACAAATCCATGATGCTGCATGCACACTGCCACGGCCCCGTAATGCCTGGGGGGCAGACAGAGGAGGAAAGAGAGAAGGAGAGAGAGAGAGCAAATGGAGAGATGCGTGCACCCCGTGAAATCAGGGACACAGCCAGATTCGACGCGCTCGACACCGCGTTTCGTTGGCAGGCTCACTGAGAGGAGAGGAGGCAAGCTTAGCAGTCTGAGCGTACGCGACCAATTTCCGGCGAAAGGGGAGGCACACGGCGCCGATGAGCGCCGCACACAGTGCATCCGAGGCCAGGAGCGGGTGCCATGGTTCCACTCGATTTCCGCTGCTGCTAACGCACCGCCAACCGCTGCAGGGACACTACTTCCGTCGTTCAGTTGCTTTCATTGCTCTTATCATTCGGTTGAATAAACTTGACGCAACCAATAAACACAGGAAGTGTCCAGGGGATGTTCTAAATTAGTCATTTGTTCGTTCTATCGCCAGAAGCGACTTTAGAAGACATTTAGATTGCTGCGACCTCCGTTTTCTTGCCACCATTCTCTAGCTCACATTGCAATGTTCATGATGATTAACGAAGAGAGCAAGGAAAAAAAAACATCACCAGCCCTTCTCCGGTCGAGAAAATGGGGGTAAGCGAAGGTTGTCGTGTGAGTACCTGATCTACTACTTTTCCTTCCCTTTCCTACTACTTTTCTTTCGCTTTCGTACTACTTATTCTTCCCTTTCCCTCTACTTTTCCTTCCGCTGCGTTGTACGATTATCTGCTCGTCGCTGCTGTCGCTTGCGTTCGATGTCTCGAGTTTGCTCGGCGGCCTGGTTAGCAGCGTTCACCCGCCATTGCCGCTTGCGATTGTTTGAAACTAAATTGCTTCAAAATAAATCTGTCCGTAATGTAAGACAATGACTGGCTCATACTCCCTTAAGTAATCGCTCATGCCCCAACAAACGCGGCCTCCCCACCCCGACGACAGAAGATAAATTCTACGCTGATATGATGAGCAGCAGCGGAGCCAGCTGTGAAAGACGACGACGAACGCGGGAGCAGTGGCACGAGCGCGTGCCGGGCACGAGCACGAGCGCAACACAAGTGGCGCTAACCGGCCAGCTGCGGACGAAGACGACGACGCTAGAGCCAATTCTGATGAAGATAGTTTTCCGCGTACACCAACCCCGACACAAGTGAGCCAATAAAGCTTCGCTTAAAAATTATAATAAAAGACGGGAACGAGATAGAATAACGCTAACACTAATGTGCCTCGCAATGACAGTCACCGGTGTCTCGCTGGAATTGTGAGGATTGATTGTTGCGGGGCTTGCTTTTTCTTTCTTGTACGTCTTTTTAAATAACAAGAGCAGAAATTTCAAAAAAATGGAGGACGCTTAAGCTTCGCCTTCAAGAGTGGAACACGATAGCACTCATAGATCCCCAACTGCTTCTCGCGCTTCCCGGCAACTGCAGCTCGTTTCGAAAAGAAACGCTGGCGGTGAACGCTATGCACGAAGGCGAGCTTTCTTATAGAAACGCGGCCTCTTGCGTGGGCCGATACCGTAGCGGCACCAAAAAAATTACATAATTTTCAAGTTTCTGTTATTGTTTCGCAGTTTGAATATTTCAGTCTGAGAAGATTTAACATAAAAGGCATGAGCTGTCGGTGTTTTGCTGCGTGACATTTGTTTGTGGACTGTCATTCTCAAAGCCCTGCGGAATAACTTTGTCAAGAATCTAATACAAGGTAAGAGCAACTTTAGTGATATAATGCTGCGGCAATATAACCTGCATATACCGCATTTCAAACAGCAAGGCGTTGCATATACATATACTTAGATATATGCGGAAATTTTCGCCCACGGACAACTACGCCGACGTCGACACCGGATTTCCTGCGACACGCAGGGAGCCTACATACAACGTCGTAAAACGGCGTTGCATGTAGGCTCCCTAGCGACACGGGGCCCTTAACGCTATCACGCTAATACGCGACCGAAACAGGGATCACACTGCCCGTACGATAACGGATGTCTTCCAGACACGCGCACTTCGCTATCACGCATCAGCAGAAGAGGACATCGCTATCAATGCATTTTCTGAAAGTACAATTTCTTTGTGATAACTTCTTGCAAAATTTGCTACTACCAAGCTAGCATATTAATGCAAAGCAAAGCGCACGCCTCATCAATCATTCACGCGTCATTGCGCGGGCACCTTTCGGTCCACCTGGGAATTAATTAGGCCGATGGCTGCTGGCGTTCATGAAGGTTGTGCTTGTGCGGGTGTGTACCTTTTCTTTTACTTTCTTCTGTCGTTCCAGCCATACAGAGGGCGGTGCTCGGGGCGAGCACTCTACGTTGGACCGCACAAGCACCGTACTCGGAGGGTCTACTCATATATCGCGAGACGAGGTGAGCACCTGCCAGCAAAAGACTGTTCGGGCTTCAGCCGCAGAGACTCCAGCTCCTACCTGAATTTCTTTGCTGGACCCCCACAGAGTCTAATGGGCTCTTTGCTAGAGTCTAGTAAAATATTCGCCAGAGTCCAGGAGACTTACGCAAAAAAATGAATATTTATTATCATCAATGGCTCAGCAGGCTACGTGAGGAGTCCGACTTTCTAAGGCTACGCCTTCCATCATTCTGGCCCCTGGAAGATGAGACTTGACTCACTGCGCGTATTTAATAGTGACTGGTGACTCACCAAGCACGCTGTCCGGACTTTCCTTGCTTTCCCTGAGTAATTGACTTTTCATTCTTGAAAGGTCTTGGTCTCAAAGGAGTAGCGTACCCTGACACTGGGATTTCCAACAATCACAAAATCTCTCATAGTCTCACGTGTGAAATCTTTTCCACTTTATAGATCACAACATGCGCAGTGCAAAGGTCCAAAAAGTTAGAAAAAAGCAGAGAGACATTGCAGCGACAAAACACCACAGGCAGCGTTGACGTGTCACTGATACACGAGCAAGAGGTGGAATACTTATTGTGCAGCGGGCGTGAGTGCAAAACGAGTCCGCAAACTCTGGACGCGTCTGAATGACGCGACTGCGTTGAGACAATGATAGCCAGTATTACGCAATGGTTTCAGCAGTGCCCTTCGTTTCGTTCAGTTTCTTCACGCTACAGGCTTGTAAGCTAGCAAGCACTCTGTGCCAGTAAAAAGTCTACAAAGCTGTGGCAAGTTGGTCTGGCTTTTGCACAATGGGGCGCAACTTAACTAAAGCCATTCCAGGTGAAAAATGGTTCTCAAGAGCGGTTTGCATCTGTTCAGTGAGAAAATATGATATCCAAAGTTGCAAATGCCAAGGCGCCGGCAAACAGCGAGCCGTAATCGAAAGCAACCAGCTTATTGAACGCTGTCTCTGATTGCCTAGCGCCACGTCAGGCTTCAATAACAGTGCATGCTTTTACGTGGAGTAAAATTCTGGCGCGCACATCCTCGCTGTCCCCTTTGCCCGAGGCGGATGCAATATGTCGTAGCACCGCGACCGGGCGTCAACTACTTTGCGCCTCCCCGCACGTCCCACCACCCCGTATTTTGTGCCCGTAGGCGCTGGTGGGGGCACCGCGGGTCAAGCAGAGGACGCGAGTATCCCCATAAGGGGTCCGAGGGGGGAAATCTAATTTGGGGCTGACTCACGCACCGGGACCACGATGGTGGTGACCGTTCGCGCCGCCAGCGACCAGCGTATAACAGGGCCCATCTTTTACGCCTTCTGTATCATCCATAGGTACTTACGTAGCCGAAAGGTATTATACAAATAGAACACAAAAAATTGAGAACGCTTGTAAAGATAGACGTTATGAAAGAAAACACTTGAAGGGAAGAGCAAAGGAGTACATTGAGGAGAGGTTCTGCTGTAACATGCTTAGTTTCACCTGTTTCCTTTTGCTCTAGTTGACGTTGCGCTTTCTTTATATCTTCACGATGTTATACATGAGTGTTCCTAAAAGGATACGCGAGGGGAAAAAAAAGAGGGGGGGGGTGAAAAAATAAAGGTACGAAAAAACTAGCTTCCTTTCTTTCATTGTCTTTGTTGATTTTTGTGAGTTTTTTATGTTACTTCATTGATCCGCCGACCAGTATATTGCTTTTTGCTGCCGTCCACATTTTATCTTTACGGTAGGAGTTATTTACCTTCAGCCCAACAAAGCTTCGCTCTCTTTCAAAGGTGAGTTTGTTATGCTTGCGCGGCGATGACATCAATCACCATTGGGTGGACGACAATGTCAGAGAAAGCGAGATACGAGAAATAGTAAAGCAGCGAAAGGTAGCAGAGGACAAAACACCGCACATACCACAATAACTTCTGCTATTACACGCCCGTCTAATGTGCTCGAATATGTCAGGAGGCCACTAGGAATCTGGTGATTAATTAATCAATTAACTCAAACATACCAAGACTGACGAGAATCAGGCTTGTTTGTCTCACGCATTATAATTCAGCTTGGGGCCTTGGGCATTGTCACGCATTGTCATAAAAGAGGCCACGAAAGGTAAATGAATTTCTCGACGGTGTAAGCGCGTCTGCGAATTCAAAAAGAATGCAAGGCCAAGGAAATTCTTAGCGGCACCACCTTATCATCACAGTATTTAAGGTTCTTAGAAGTTCCTAATGAAATTCACGTACTACTTGCTATTCTGACACAACTCTAACAAAAATAAATTAGAGCGTATCGGTTTTAAAAACGTCGGCAAAAGAAAATAGAGCGTTTGTCATAAAAATCGGGAACATACGGCACCCGATTTAAATCATTAAAACTTTGACGTCATTTCGATACTTCATTAGTAGATACTTCGGTGTTGCTTGAAAACAAAAATTTACGTAGAAATCTCCTCAGGGAGTTCTCGGAATGATGCGTAAGCATTCCGTAGTAACGACGTGGTGTTAAGTGCTCGCACTCAACACTGCCGGTAATCCTATAGCACTGCTCAGCGGCTGCGGTCGTCCTGGCGTCATTACGGTAAATGCGACAGGGCTGCGGCGACACGAACTGCTGCGGAAGACGGCCCAACGTGAACTGATGAGGCAAGCAAACTACTGCAGGTGGTGGCGCCAGGCGCGCTGATGACGTTCCGATCCGAAGCCACGGGTGCTCCACCGTTCTGGCTTACTAAAAGCGTGCCTAGTGCGTGCCTGATTGCACACGTCACGTGGTCACAGAAACGCGCTCGTGCCACTGCTCGCGCGTTCGTCGTCGTCTTCTTCCACAGCTGGCTTGATAGCGAGATCTTATGCGGAGGAGGGACGGGCGTTCGGACATTTTTCTCGTTGGGTATAACCATAGAAATGTTTACGCATTTAATACCCTTAGCGGGGCCCCTGCCTATCTGACGCCAAGGTATGTTGGGCACTGTGCGATTGCAGTGAGACGTAAAATAATCTGTCAATTCACAATTTGACAGTTCTGTAAATCGAGCAAAACTTCCTCGTTTTCTCCACCACATTACGCTAAAGCAGGAAAGGCGTAATCCAAAACACGACATGGCCTAACGAGATGTCTTGCCATTGCATCCTTTCTATTCTTTCCCTCGTAAAGCTGGTGCAATGTTTTAGGCATCTGCCTGTCTTCAAGAAACACATCATTGCACTTGCATCACGCCTTTTCCGTCACTTCCGCTCCTTTGGCTGCCTTCTTTATTTCCTCTCGGACATCTTACCCGTTTGGGAAAGCAGCCGAGAAATGGCCCTTCTATTGAAGGGATGCTATTGAAAGAGCCCGCAGGCCAAGTCTTGGACGTCGTAAAAATATCCGGCGCCGGGCATTTGCGAGGCGTGCGGACACAATAATGCTGGGCTCAGCAGACACGTCCGCAGCAGCGAAAGATAGGCTGACGTCGATTTCGCTTCGGCATATGTGGTGCGGAGGGGTAGGTAGAAAGAAAAAGGGCACACATGCGCTGTGTTGTGCAATTTGGCGATCTTTGTGTGGCTGTATGAATAGAATAGCCATCTTGTCTTGACGAATATCCGCTCACGGGAAGCAGACTTTCGGAGTGCTTTTTTTTTCGATAGGCGCATTATTTTGTGAGCACTATTAAGGCGTGACAAGGAAGCGGAAGTAAACACGAGTATGATAAAATGGGCTTCTGCGTTCTCTTCATCTTGAGTCATCCTCTCTATGGCATCCAACGAACACACACCTGTAACAAGTGCCTCGCAAACAACAACAAAAAGTAATAATAATAAAAATAAAAACTTTGAATTTGACAACACATCATGTCAAACCAAGCTCCTATTGTTTCAACTTAGATTGCAGACGATAGCGAAAAAAAAATAGATACAGACACAATGAAATGATTGGCAGAATGTATAACGCACTGTGCGCGGCAAATAATCTCAGTAAGATTGGCATGACAAACTCATTAACTGATACACTTTTGCATAGCAAAACTATAGAAAGTCGATTGCCTGGTGAAAAAGTCGCAGTTTCACCCGAAAGGCGAAGCATCGATCACGATTGCAAATTAGCAGAGAGCCATACTTATGAAGGATAGTACTTTTATCAGCCGTATCCACTTGTAAACGTTCCCTTGCTAACTAAATTAATAAGAATGGGGTCAGCGCACACGGAAAACATGAACACATCACACTCGATGACCGCAGACACTCGCTGCCACAACGCTCCCATGAGGAAGCACGGCAGCATCAGTTAGCGAAGTGACCTTCATGCGGTGTATTGTTTCAACGAAAACTGAGTGCCGAGAACACATAGCACACACAAAGCTACGAGCCACCGACTGTTCTCCCAACGCAGACTGTGCCCCCAACGCAGATCGCTCTCAAGATACGGCCACGCGACCGCGAACATAAAAAAAATTAATATTTTCAACCAACGCTTAATCAGATGAATTGCCTCATGCAAGCATATGAAAACACACCGAAAATACGGAATGTCGCCGAATGCTTACAATTTTGGGGCTTCTTGTACTTCAAGAAACAAAATATTCATTTCGATATATAACAGCGCACAGAAACGACACCACCACCACCATTGTTGTTTCACCAGCTTGTGCCCCCCCCCCCCCCACACACACACACACACAAACACGCACGCACGCACGCACGCACGCACGCACGCACGCACCACACACACACACACACACACACACACACGCACACACACACACACACGCACACACGCACACACACACGCACACACATGCGCACACATGCAGGCACACAAGCTCACACGCATACGCAAATACCAGAAACATTGTGCACGCATGGTTGAACTTGTGTGGCAAGCAGGGCTTCGGAGCAACGAGGCAAGAATGTTTTTACTGCCGCATGCAAATGAACTTGCCTTCACTGATTTCGCTGAGGATGGTGACAAGACCCGCCGGCAGGCGCTTGCCTTCTAAGTTTCTAACTCAAAATAATTGTTATTCCCCAGTGATTTGCAGGCCTTCATTTCTTGCAGACTGACGCAAGTCGCAGTAACGCGCCAGGTAATTATAATCAAATCCACGTACGTCGTGGCTGCCAGCGCCTCGCGGTCTGAAGTTTCATCCGCACCAACGCGCAGTTTGTACGAGTCCACGCCGTCGCACATTTCGACCTTTCCTTTATGGCGAGCCCGCGTTGGCCGAACAAACCCGTGCATGTACGAAGGGCGAAATTCGGGGCTTATAACTTTTGCCATCGCGCAGCTCTTAGGACCATGAACGTGCGGCGCGTATGCGTTGAAGCGAACGGCAAACATATGGCGGCACACAAGCCAGGTACCCAGCAATGGCGGTCGGTCAGTTCAGATGACGGATGTGACGTTACGCGCAAACTATTTATATCATCGCGATACCGCTACCTAATTCATTTCGTCCAAGTATTGTGTTCTAGCGCTTCAAGGAGTTCATAATGAACTCCTCAATTTAGACTGTGAAGCCGGTGCTCTGCTACGTTTGCCGCCTTATCTGAAAATAAATCTGTGCATTCTCACTGCACTGCAAGAATGCACAGGCGATGACCGGTAGCACAATTTACGTGGATCAAGACACATCGACCTATGGCTAGCCCATCTGTAGTTCTACTAAGAACAAACACGTATGCTGGTCGTGGCTTTAGGAATCGTATTGCTTTATATTGAACACGTTTCGGGCAGTCCGTGCACCGCGGAGATGTGACGGGCCACAGCGCGCCCACGAAGAGGCCAGCGGCAGAGAACGTCGTTACGCGTTTAAATACGCTGACTGCGGCCTGAGGTATATTGTTCTCACAGTAAGTGAAGCTTCGCGGAACCAAAGTTCTGTGGTATCGAAGTGCGTGCCGCTAGCGCGTTGACCGGGCCTACACGAGCGACCATCAGCCGTTTGATGTGCGCACAGGCGTACGTTCTTCCGTCGAGCCTTGTTCACTCTCGCGCTGTATTCGCCAACCTTCGCTTCCCTGCGCCCCTCGGGCACACAGATAGGACATATGTGGTAAGCATGGTTTGTCCCTTAATTACTCGCAACAGCCGCTTCCTTCCAATACTTCCACATGGCTGTTTTGCGTGCCACAAATGCATCGTCCGCTGTGAAAAGCAGGGACACTGCACAGCTATCACATACCTGCAAGGCGCTTATCGTAGATATTCTCAAGCAAAGCGGTTTCAGTAAATGATGACGCGTTAGCACGAATCCACCGAAGACCGCAAATATATGTACTTCCAGAGCGTCCATCGTTCGTGGCGTGGTACGTGGTGTACGGCGTTGCATGCGCGCTCGTTTCATGCTTTTTACTTCTTCCAGTCCCATCAGGCCACAACAACAGCTAGGAGAGCACGGTCTAAATAACACAGAGGAACAAAACACGAAGACTAACGCAAACATGCACCCACGACGCATTTGCCACGGTATACGAGACCTACGAAGCAGCACTTGCATGAGCACACAACACCATAAGAAAACCGCATTTAAGAAACCGTCACGTTGAGGGGCACGGTTTTGCGCTCGCTGCAGCCTCCCAGTTTCTGCTTCAAGCGCTCTGATAGCCATACGAAGAGCTCGCTTCAATTTCCCAATTACGATAGATCACACTGAAACAAAAAGTGCGAAAGAAAATTAATGTATATTTGTTAATTAGCGACTGATCGATTACCACGTATCACCCGTCACCTCGTGGTCGGCACCGTTACGCCATGTCCACGAAAGAAGCGTCTTTTCATTTCGAAACGACTATTTTTAAATATCAAAGTCAGATATTGCGCGCTATGAGAACAGCATCGTACACAGTGTCGAATGTAGGCTTGCAGAAGTGATTACTCAGTAATGTGTATGTCTAAATATGTCTCGCATGTCTAAATAGTGGACAGACTTGACCCGTGTCTTTCAGAATCGATGAGCGACGACGGTGCTCGCCGCTATCATCGTGATCTGAGTGTCGGTAGTCTTTCTGAGCACAGTGTCGCCCAACAAAGAGTTGAATTCTTAACTCACCCTTTTGGCTGTATTTCTCGTACTTCAACGTCACTAGAACGTGACCATATAGCCAGACGATGTCGCTGGTTGACTACACCAGTGAGTTAGTGTACCTCGCCCACGCGACGGTGCACTTGTGAAACGCATTCATGGAATCTAAGGCAGCCACCCTGCTCTGCACAGAAGCTGCTATTTGTACGAAAAAGTAAAACCGTCTTTCCAAGTACGGGCGGCGGTCTCAGGAAGCGCTGGTTTGATGGATGGCCCAAAGCCTCCAGCGACTGCTGAAACAACAGCAAAATGTATTCCTTTCGGCCGTCGTCTGAGCGACACTAAAAACCAGAGGAGACCGGCTTTTCGCTAAAAGGCACTTTCGAAGTTAGGAGCGACCATGAACTATCTGGCATGCTGAAGGCGAGTGGCAGGCAGTAGACGGATGCGGTCATCGCTATGCGACGACCCTGTTACGCTTTCACGCGCGCGATCGCCTACGAGGAGACAAGTGAGCATATTGCTTGTTCATTTCTTGCTTTCGCCCTGCTTGTACGAAGCGTCTCCTATAGACTTCCCTCAGGCGGCTCTGCTCCAAGTATAGTAATGTGATCACTCTTTGATCTCCTCACAAAGGAGCTGGGGTGAACGAAGTTGGAAGACCACAGAGGCCTGGATGAGTGGAGCTGTTTCGTTGGGTGCGTCCACGCATTGTGGGAGGCAAGGAACGAAGGAAGCTTTCTGTCCTGTAAACGATCAAGTAGTGCACAAAAAACGAAATAGACGCAAAACCGTCTCGTGGGAGTCAGGAAAGCTTCGGCACCGTGTCTTCTTTCTTTTTAAATTGCGTGAACGTGACTCTGCTTCCTAGCAGGCGAGTCGTCAACCAGAACCGGCAGAGGATGTTTTAGTTCGTTCGCACTAAAGTGTGACTAAGCACCCCCGCCGATCTTCATTTTTGTTTTACAAAGTAGCTTCGATACTTTGGTAGGTCAGTAGAGAGTTTGCACTCAAAACGTACGAAATGTCACTATGGACATTTTTGTAGCTGCACTCTATCTTTTTCTTCAGCTTATTCATAACTTACACCTTGACTAAAACTAGGTGACATGGTTTGTGTTCCCAGGAGAGGAGCTCAAACGGACCTGTTGCGGTCCTATAAGGTGACAATCTAAACCCCTGTTTCTCTTCTCTTTCCCTCTCTCTCCCTCGCGCACACACATATTTCTATTCCCATTTTACCTCCCCCAGCGTGGCGTATCTTCTCTCTCTCTCTTTCAGCGACACTAACCAGAGTTCCATGTTCAGTGTGTTAGGTGCGATGGTACAGAACAAAGAACGTGCTAGTCTATTTTCCCGTATGTGACTTTGCCTGCAGCCGACATCTAAGAAAAAGAAAAGACGCTGCCCAGTTACGAGTAGTTTTTCGTGCGGAACAGCATTGTGCATCTTACTCTGTGAACTACGTGAGGTGTAGCGCAAGGAAGTTACGCAATACGACGGACAAGGCAAAGACACGGTACGAGCGCCGTGTCTGTCTTGTCTGTCGTAACGTGCACATAATGTACACAGAATGCAGTGCCAACTAGCCCGTCAGACTGTTCTTTGACAACTCTGTGAAGTATGCCCATATTCGACGATGTGGGAACTCCTCCGGTCATCTCTTTCAAGTTGACGAACGCGACGTTTGCTATTACTGCTGTGCGAAGAGAGACAGCATGGTGCAGTGGTGGCTTCTATTGAAGTACTAAACGACCCGTATCGAAAAGGAAGCAGGTCTCAAGGCACTCTTTCGATTGGTCATGCAGGCCAATATGTACGAAGGAGCTGGTTCAAAGAGTCCCACATCAAATTTCTGTAATGACGCTTACGTTTCCGTGGAGACCGACTACCCCAACGCGAAAACATTATTTCAACGCAATAACAATAGGTATATTCCGGCTGCATTTATTACGGCGCTATCTTGCAACTCCCATATGTAATCTGGAATATGTAAATGGCTTCAGATGTGATTTCTACAGGCACGCCCTTTCACTCAATAGATATCATATTTTTACCTAGCTTTTGTGGAATCCTGGGTAAGCACGTATCCTGTGCACTCGACTAGGACGATGAACCGAAACACTTAAAAAAAACTTGCCATGAAAAATACTACTCCAGTCTAAATTAGTCATAACCGGCACTTTATTTAGCGCGTTATGAACTTACCTTGAAAAACACATGTGACCATAAAGCGCCGGCGAATAAGAGCCCTCGCACTAATAGAAGGCACAAATACGCACCTATACAACTCGTCTCAACAACGGCTGTATCTGTTTATGAAAGCCAATGGATTCGAGCCAAAACAATTTTTGTTAATCGAGCTTCATAGCAGTGGCGGATATATCAGAACTTGCGCAATAACGTACCACGAATAGAGTCAGTTTTTATTAAGAATATACAGCTATATTTTTAAGTTATTGACGTTACGTACCATATATTTACGGTGGACCATTAGAGTTACGTAATGGGTGCCAACGAAAGGGAAGCGCAATCGAGTACGGCAGAAAATTAGGTGGGATGATGAAATTAAGGAAATTTGCAGGGACGCAAGTGAAAGTCCGCTTGCGCAAGGCAAGGGTAACTTGAGATCGCTGGGAGAGGCCTTCGTCCTGCAGTGGACATAAAAATATGCTGATAATGATGATAATGAATGATGATGAAATGACATACTTATATGAATTACAAGCACCCAGTACAAAAAACCGTAACATTTTGCTAGAAACTTCGCGCCTAGCACCAGACTATTGGAAAACGAGCTCAGAACTTGCCGTGAAATGTACGGCTGTTTCTGTCAAGTTGTCTGTACGGTCTTTTTCTGCACATAGGGAAGCTATATAGCATGTTCCGTAGCGCGCGCTGCGCTTGCCTTCCGTGATTCCTTCGGCATCATCCTGTTCTATTTTCAGCTTGAAAGCGCTGAAAGATGCCGCTATACAACGAGGTCACAGACTTTTACCACTGCGCTGCCTGGCGGAGACATTCCCAGTTCCTCGGTGCGGAATACAAGAGCGCTGCTCAGTAGCACTACAGCAACCGCGTTCTCCCCACTTTTCCGGCCGATCCTTCAATCGTGCATACCAGGAACTACCGTCCAAACGACGCCCTCCTGTATTCAAGGTCTTTTTCCCCCTCAAGCCTTCGCTAATTTGTCCCCAGCGTCTCTGCCGGATCACCTATGCGGCAGCGTAAGTGGGCGCCGCGACATTCTAACAAAAAACCTGTATCTGCGGGAAAGGCAAGCAAAGCCAATCTGGGCTTAGTTTCAGCTCTTCGCCACCTCTTCCGGCTCGCGGCCAGCAGAAGTATATATATCGGCTTCTTAGACGCTGATGACAGCGTCCGTGACGGGTCATCACGAATAGCAAATGGGACACGCTATCCATAACACGGGCGACGCGCCATTAGGCCGCTCAGAAGGCCCCGGTAGCGTTATAGCTCTGATTTATGGCCGCTGCGCCCTCTGCGCCTACGTCGGCCCACTGGTGACCCCAATTAATATGGGATGATGAAGCATTACATACCACCCGCTGCCGTTTCCTGTTTTCTCGTACCCCCCTCCTTTTTTTTCTTCTTTTTTTCTTATTACTATTTTTTTTCCCCTGTTCGGTTCTTGCGGTTCTCTTAGTTTATCCGCCCATGCATTATCGCGAGATGATGTGCTGGCGACCACGGGCTTTTACCGCGAGAGAACAAATAGGGGCTACGCCCGGTGCACGTAGCTCTTCCTGCCGTCTAGTCTGCCATCATCCAGTTCTTAGGACATGAATGACGCTAAGCCTGGCGTGTATGGAGCAAAGAGAAATGGTATCTAATTAGGCGCGCTTAGTTCCGCACTATGGATCCCGGCGCAGCTGCAGTGCCGAATAAGGTGGCGTCAATCAGTGGCTTATAGCCTATTTCTTTTTTCTTTCTTTTCATCACGAAGAAAATATATTACGCTAATGTTACATTTTATGCATCTCTCCTTGTTAGAATGAGCTAAGCCACTTTTAAGCTTCCACTAGAAAAATTAATTTGGGCCACAAACAGCTTGTTCGTCAAGAGCTGCACACAAATTATACTTACTAGTGATAATTTCAGTACTAATATGAAATAGCTTTCTCCCTTCTTATCTTAATGAATTCATGTATCGGAACCATTCTGAGGAATTTTAAAGCTTAACTAGAATTGGCGCCAAACCGCCAGATTAGCGCTCTCGCAAGGTCTTGCAAAGTTTCACTACGTGGCACGCTATGAGTACCAGACGCCACCGCTATCCGTCTTGAGCGAGCTGCAAATTATGCACATTTATATTCGAGCATCTGAGCTATATAAAAATTTAAAAGCGAATACATGAAGTAAAGGAGTGGGACCGACAGCTTCGGGCTAGGGTAGCGGGCAGAGTTTCTGCGGTCGACGACTTGATAGGAAACGCGCGTGCGTTGATAAGGATGCGCGATGGAGAGGCGAACGTCTGCCGCCGCTTCCCTCGGACACGCATATCAACGGAGGAAACACTGGCCACTGAGTGCGCACGACCACCGCTGCAATGCGGTGCGACGACCCTTGGTCGGCCTGGGACGTTGAGAACACTGGGGCATCGCCAGCTCCTCTGCCCCGACGGCGCTTTCGCAATTCCCAAGATTGTAGTCAGTGCAGCAAGCAGGGGTGGGTGGGGGCTTGACGCGGCAGGCGAAGCGACGGTGACTGCATGGTCGGGGGGGGGGGGGGGGGGGGTCTGCGGTCTTCGCTTTCGGCGGGGGCGCGCTGGCCGGGCGCAAGGCGTTTCGGATGTGAGCGGGAGCATAGTGATTGCGAAGACGTCGAATGCGTCCCGCGAGACGACCGGGTGGTGCCCTGCGGCTGTCAGCGCCGATTTCCTGCACTCGAAAAGTGCGCTAGAGTCCTCCCACGAGGGTGGTGGTGGCGCGGCGTTTCGTAAGGAGAAAGCGTCGCGGCGGTGTAGAGGAGAGTGTTCGGCGGCGGCAACAGCGAGAAGCAGTGGACAGAGAAACGGACGGACTTCGGTCAAGCGCGCAAGGCGAACTGAATGTCTGCTAAAAGAAAGTGCAAAAAATGAAAAAAGAGCTTTTTAGGCAAAAAGAAATGCGTCACGCTGAACGCACAGAACCACCAGACTCAAGGAAAAAAAAAAGCAGAGACTTCTGCCCGTGCACTCCTTGATCCACTATAAATATATATATGGTTCGATTGGCGAAGTTAGGTCAACATTCTAAGAAGAAATGGGGCATAGTGGGTGACGGGGCGTGTATACTGACACAATGTCCTCTATTTCAAAGTGAAATGGCCAATGGCGCTCAGTATGAGCTACAACGCGCGAGCGCGTGGCAAAGCGGTCGCACGCTGTCGCTCATACTGAGCGTGATAGCCCATATGCACAAACAGACCGAAACAACGCGCGCGTGTCTCTCGCAGGACAGGAAGAAGTAAATATGTTGGTACAAACAACGCCCGACGGCTACAGTGAGTAACCAGACCCGGTATACCCAAGCTGCCGACTGACTGTGCGTAAGCGCCGGCGATAAGAGCAACCAAGACCACCGTGAGAAATTCTCTCATGCATCTTCAACGTTTATTATAATTAGGTCGTTTATTATTCCACTTTTTAATACACAGACGTCATACAAATTCAAATTTTTAGTCGAGATGGCGGAACTTAGGCAAGTGAAAGCTGCACCTTGAGTCTCATCTATTTTGTGAGATTAGATCACTTCTTTATCGGACAAACAAGCTCTGCCGCGATATTTCCAAGATGGATGAACACTTCCATTTTATAAGAGCATGACGTGTCCAATATGGCTGAACCGAAGCGGTTGCAGCCATTTCGGTACACAAGATGTGTAGCGAAATTGCAATACACTTCGAGACAAGATGTGGTGACGTTGCAGCTCCTGTACAAAAATGAATGCAATGACTGGGTCATAGGGCACAATGATGCCATTTTCCTTGCATTTGACGACTGTGTTTGGTTTCTTTTAGCACGGCGAAGCTTTTTGTACTGGAGCCCAGAACGTTTCAAAATTAGACACCTTTTGATCTTCCCGTTGCCCAAGAAAGCATTTATACCGGCGAGTCACCATATAGTTCACCTCCCTGCCCTTAGTCTTTTATTTTCTCTCTTTTCTCTGTGTTCGTTTGAATACTTTACAAAGCTAACAACAAAGTTCAAGCAGCGCTAAGGAGTCCGCTAGGCTTTACACATAAACGAAATGCTTTCTATAAGAACAATGGGGTTGATGCCGTTGCAGAAGACGGTGATTCATATAAATGCAATTAAATAAAAATAATTTGGGGGGGGGGGGATTTACGTGCCAGAGCCATGATATCATTACATGGCATGTCATAGTGACGAACTCTGGAATAATTCTAACAACCTGGCGCGTTTGAACGTGCACCTAAATCTAAGTACACAAGTGTATTTTTCAATTCGCCCCACATAAATGCGGCCGCCGCGGTCGAGATCGAACCCCTGACATGGTCTATAGCAGCGCAACGCCATAGGCAGTCACGGTGGGTCGCAATAATGGTATTGCATCCGCGCACTTGCGCCATGACTTCTATATCAACGCTAAGATCCTTTTCCCAAGACTATAACAGTACACAGCGAAGATAAGAGCTCCTCACCAATGTTTTGTTATAGAAGACAGATGGAGAGATAGGTGCGAAAGAAAGGAGGGAGGTAGAGACGTTAGCCAGAACAGAAAATCTGGTTTGCTATTTTGCGCTAGGAGAGGGGGGAGCTATAAGCAAATAATTAGATAATAGAGCGATACATAGAAAGAAAGCATATGCACACGGTCTCAGTCGTTCGCAGCACGCGATCACAGCACAGGATAACAGTAAACATAGTGCTGAAGTCACTTCTGTAGGTTTGTTGTCATTGTAAAAATGCTTTCGTAGGCCATTGCTGCGAAGAAGGTGAGTTTATGGTGAACCAGTGACTGGTCAAAAACACTGAAACATCTTCAGAGGACACCAGCCGTCCATCACAGGAGGCTAACCAGTGCGTATATTCACGAACACCGTTGAAAAGCTTCACAGTGCAGACCTTAAAAGACATAACAAGAAGTGGCGTCTTCAATCGACGACCATAAATGGTGGGATTCTTAAAACGCCTACGAACCACAAGCCCATTAAATGCAATATTTAGTTTTGGTTGCAATTTACAGTATAGTAATTGTATAAGCGACCCCTCCACGGAACGTTTCAGCTTTATGCGAATATGTGGTAGCCATAAGTAGTAAATAAAAAAAATGTTCGGAGTTAACGCGGTTATACGTATATGTTTTGGATTTAAAGTACTGCACTGTTTACGGTATTCGACTGAACGCACTGCTTCTCGCGTGTATTATATGGGACAGCAGTTGGAAACTTCACTAATCTTGCGTGAACATGCGCTCAAGTTAGCCTCCTTCTACCGTATATAGGCTAGCGCCGTCTACATGCCACGCCGACACGTGTGAAGCTCTTTCGCAAGTTTTCCGACCATAAAACAACAAAACGTTTTCGAGGAGTCTGGTCTGATCCGATCAACTATACTGCAGCTATAACTAAACGTAACTCTCATTCAATAATGCTAATAACGTTCACTGTAAAGAGTACCTAGGCGACTGCAGATAAAGTTACTTTCTTGCCTTGCGCAATGGCTCACAGAGACATGAAGGAAAGTGCAACTGTACTGCTACTGTATTCTATAGAGCGTTCGTCTCTTGCCAGTAGCTGGGAAGTTCTCGTTCTCGATCCCTGCAGTCGTGACGCTCCAGTTCCCAACTACTAGGATCTACGTTTTTTTCCCCTTTCTTCTAGTTGACTGCGCTTTAGTTGAAGGGCTTCCCAAGAAGCTATCGACATTACCTACTCTCTAATCAGCATAGCGACATTTCCCCGAATTTACGAGGTATAATCGATTTTGCTCCGATATAATGTAATACAAGAAACCTAATTCCTATGATTATTTAAAAAGTTGTGTAACAGCATTTCATTCCTCAGCCGCTTTTAATACTAATCAAGATGTGTTTCTTTTCTGCTGCATTTCATTGCGACAAATGCAGTGTAGTACCTCCTGGGCAATGAATGAAACTTCGTTCAACTTTTTTCTAGTTTACGAAACCTGTATCACAATTTGTGTCCCCGCTCTGTGAACATGTGTCACTTGCTGTTGCTACGAAAGATGAAACGAGTTTTCCTTTCTTCCCATAAGATGTGCTCGTTCTTTGCTCCTGAAGACACAATGGTCGCCTTACTGCCAGTAAAATATAGGCTAGCGTTTTAAAAAATAACTTTTCATGCACCCTAAAACGAAACAGACGCAAAACAGAACACGTAATTACATGACTTGAGCAGCTTGGTTCTTTCCTGAACTTAATCCGCTAACAAATCACAGGGAAAGTGGGGCGGGAAAATAACACCCTCTTTTGTCGCTACTCAGAACTTAGCAGAAATGGAAGCACACACATTGAGAGTGAAACGCTACTTTTTTTTTCTTTGTCTCTTTCTCTGCTCTCGTTCTCCTTTCAAGAACCCCATAATTTCTTTTGGTGCAGAGCCCGCAATGTGGACACCGGTGTCGTTTAATTCTCGTCGTGATGAAGTGCGACGGCCAGTGAAGAAAGAAACGCAGCGAAAAATACCAAGGAAAAAAAGTAAAAGAACGCATCTTGCAACGATGACTGGGGACGCGCTAAGGGTTTTGCAAACACCTCGGTTTCCTTTTGTACGTGCGTGCAATTGCGTAGCTGCAAAATTCTAGGTCTGCCAGTGGGTTGCTTCACATTGTTCAGCGCAACAATGTTTCTGAGAGCCCGCACCATCATATGGATTTAAAGCATTCAGGGCATAGCGGTCCTTTATGCGCACAACATATCAGATATTTAACTTCTTATTGATTTGGCGGCTGGAAAAAAATAAACGAAAAATTACGTATGTAAACTTAATTCACGTCCGATTCTGAGCTACGCTGAGGCAATATTTGTGCACATAAGTTGCCTCATGCTACTTATTGTGACAACATACACTCGCTTATTCGTACACTTATAGAAAGACATAAGTACTATGTTACCAGTAGCCATTTTGAGAAATTCTTAATAATATTACTGTAACGTAGAGTTGAGCAGTAATAGCAACTGATCTGCTGCCACGAACGAAATGTAAGCATCTGACAGGTAAAGCTCGCGTATATTATCTACATCTATGAAGGCATAAAAAGAAACATAGCGTACATGGTTAATGAAATATCTTACTCTTTGCCTATTGCACGGCTTTCACGTGATTTGCTTTTCGGGCCAAAATCGCGGCCGTGCCACATTTTCGTCGCCACGGTGGCTTATCTCTGTTAACAGAAATGGGCACGAATTGTTATGATAATGAGCTGCGATGAGAGAGAGAGCAAATTATGAATGTAAGCTTTGAGCATAGGTATATCAGGCCTGCTTACCAGATAAGGACGTGCAAGTTAACTGTAATTATGGTAGATTACCGCAAATACTTATACGTACACAAAAGCACATAGTGGACAAGGACGGGCGCTACTAGCAACTGTTTATTCGCATGCCAAACACCAATATTTGCACAATTTGATGAGCATGCGCGCTGTCGCACCACCGCATCATATATATATATATATATATATATATATAACCTTGAGCGTAGGTATATCAGGCCTGCTTACCAGATAAGGACGTGCAAGTTAACTGTCATTATGTTAACTGTTGGATTAGCGCAAATAATTACACCTACACAAAAACACATAGTGAACAAGGACGGGCGCTACTAGCAATTGTTTATTCGCATGCCACCCACCAATATTTGCACAATTTCATGCGCATGCGCGCCGTCGCATCACCACATCATATATATATATATATATATATATATATATATATCAGTGAAGTAAAGAGTAACCGGAGCCGGCACAGAAGTAGTTCAAAAAATAGAAGCACGTAGGAAAAACAGAACAAGACTTTACTGACGTTTCGGCCGGGGTCCGGCCTTCATCAAGAGTGATGAAGGCCGGACCCCGGCCGAAACATCAGTAAAGTCTTGTTATGTTTTTCCTACGTGCTTCTATTTTTGAACTATATATATATATATATATATATATATATATATATATATCATGTCTTGAAGTTATCTGCAGTGCATAATTTAAATATAGAAATGATGTATGAATGGTAATAACCGTCGATGGAAAAACAATCAGGCAAGTTTCCACTCGGTCGCGCAAAGTTTAGGCACCGCGAACCTTAGTGGCTGCTACTGGTAGGTATGAACTTGGTTGCCTTCTAGGTCTTGACTTGGTTTAACTTAACTACGCATGTAGGGAAGGTATCCTCGAGCGATCATTTTCGGAGGTACCTTCCCTTTCGCGAAATTTCGCATTACTAGCGCTGGACGCGTCGGCGCCTACGAGCGACAGCGTTACTGGCATGCCACAAACGCAGGCAGGCTAACCAAAGTTGTCACAGTGCCAAGAACGCTGCTGCTTGCCGACGCCGAACGCGTTGGAGGCTAGCCGCTCGATATCAATCAGCCAACTTCGCTCTGTCTTGAGGTTTACGCGGCCTAGTGCAAGCTTTCGCCTTTTATTTTTCTCCTGGCTCAGCGCGCCGCGGTGAGAAGAGAGGCAGGGGTCAGGGAGGCAGGGAGCTGGCGAGAAGGAGACCGCGTGCGCAGAAGACCGCGTGCGCATGCACGCGGTCTCCTCCTCCTTTTCTGGGTTGCCATGGCTACCACGGCTACGCACCACAAATTACGGCTGGCTTAAACAGCTGCGCTGTTAAAACAACTGGCCGCAGGTGGAATTAATAGGAACCCACGTATTTGCATTACGCGTGCGATGCTCTTACTGATTGACCTATCGCGGCGCCGCCTTCATATATATATATATATATATATATATATATATATATATATATATATATATATATATATGACGCCATGTATTGTATTCTGATGAAGGCCGGACCCCGGCCGAAACGTCAATAAACCGCTTCATACGCGCGTCTACTTCACTGTGAATATTTACCCGGACCCAGAATCACTTTTTTCTGGTATATATATATATATATATATATATATATATATATATATATATGTATAGTGTGTGTGTGTGTGTGTGTGTGTCATTTGAAGCACCACTTTAACAATGTGTGACCAGTCTGCTCATTAAAGCGGCGTTCATGCGTAACAATTCGAGCAGATTGTACGCTTAAATCCTTCTATTCCAATTAGGCTAAAAAAAGCTTTCTCGTTCCATTCAATACACCGTAGATGCCATCAGGCGTTGCGCACACAAACTTCTCTTATGCACACGCGATTTGTCTCGCACGTGGTCGAATGCAAACTCATTAGCCATCCCAACTGCGTAGGGAACTGACTCGGAAGTTCTGCAGCGCGATGTCTAAACTTAATACAAAGGTCTAAACCCGGGACAATCAGCCGTTCTAATTAAGATTGCGTAAGCAATCGGTTCCACCGAGACTTTTGGATGAGAAAAGGGTTCAGAAGTGATGCTGGCATTTTCGCTCGAGCGCCAGTGTCCCGAAAAGATATATTGTCGATCGTCCAAGTGTTTGCTACAGACAGGGGCGCCGATGGAAACACGATGGAGAGACCCTTAGCGACAGATGCCGCCGCACTATGTGCATCTCCTTTGCATGGGCGGACACGACGATCAATAAAGAACGTGCGTGGTGAAACTTGACCGGCCTCCACATGCAAACCATTCATACTCTTAATTTCCCCTTCGCCCGCCATATTGTCTAACTTCGTTGGGCCAAGGGGCGGTTTTGTGCCCGCGGAAAACACGAGCTGTCAAGCGTTTCCACCATTCCCGTCTATGAGACGATGTCCGCCGGTTGAAGACAACGTAGCTTTGTAAAATTGGTGACGAGCAACCGCGCCGAGCCCCGTGATTCCTATAGCGGACTGGCTCTAAGAAACACGGCCTCAGTATTTCTCCACCGAGCCGTGAGGACATGCGCGCTAGACTGATTGCTTCTCGAGATTACGTGGCAGAAGAAGGAGCGACCGGAGTATTTATAGGCGAGGTTAAATTCTAATCAGTGTCGACATAGCGGCATTGGGAAGCTTCGTGGTTTCGAAGTATGGGCGTGGAAGATACGGACAACAGAAGCTTCGTGGATGATGATCGCAGGCTGGCTTTCGCACGAGCTACTGCATGCAGTTACCGATATGGTCCCGAATCAACGAAACATGAATACATAGCTTGAATCCTTACTCGTCGCTCAGTCTTTTGTCGTTCTGAACCCTAAACGTCACTGTAAGTTTTGTAGCACTGTCCTCCAAGACACTTGCCGCGTCATAAGGGCGGCGTTTTCGGCTGTCGAAACAGCGATACTACACAATAAAATATATCCGCGGTAATTGTACCTGAACAACAGTTCTTTAAGTGGGCGCGAAGCTTCTGACTGATTTTTTTTGTACGGTTTCACTGTCTGCGTATACCATCCTAAAATTAACAGACATGAGAATTATCGTTCACAGAGAAAAGTAGCGGCAGTCGTAAAAAGAACCACTAATAACGAATGGTTGATAGGTTGCGCAAATAAAGAATACCTGTTATAACGCAGTGGAGCATAATCGACATGGTGCCCACAAATTTTCCGCGATAGCAGTGACGTCAACAACAATAATCCTAATCGGGACGCTTCAACAAGAGAGAGCGAGATAAAGAGAGATAAGAAAAAGGAAAAGTGCAATCTCGATGCGTGACACCCTTGAGGGGGGTGCACCTTACATTCTTTAAAACGTGCATTACATCGTATGTGCGACAACGGAAGTATACGAATTGTGGGACGAGAGGTGAGCAGGCGATCGACCTTTACAGTACGCTATTATGCATGAACAGCTTTAGAATATAATAAATACGCCAGAGCATGGTTAAAGGGACCATTGCACAAAAAAGATATTAATAAATGCTGCCATCCATTAGATACTGTTCAAAACTTGCGGCGACGCACCTTTGTCATTCATGTGCTACAGTAATGTCCGCCGACACCTTACCCACAATACGCTTCTGTAGTAAAACTTGACTGTGACTGGAATTATTCAGTTATCAATAGATTGAAATAAAGTGTCAGTAATTTCGAGCAAGCAATAACATACTCTCCACAAACACGTCGAGTCCCCTTTATTCACTGTCAGTGGTAAGAACCGATAAAAGATTCGCATTTACATTCAAGAGGAAGAACCGAACAGGAGCTTGTCTCTTTACGAAAGTTTTGCTGCCGTTCGCTGCTTGCAATTCTGGCCGAAACCTAAGCCCCAAGAAAAAGAGAAATAAAATTATTTTTACTTTTATTTTAGGCTTTATGTTGCGTAATCCACAATGCAAATATTATTCCTGGAACGGCAGTAGGCATTAGTGCTTCTGTAGGCTAGTAAAAAGTAGCAGAAGAAACATCGACGTGGCCGTAAGCTCTTTAGAGAATGGAAAAGAATGGCGGACGAAAGGCGTTACGTGTGAGACGCTGTCAACCGAAATGAAAAGAAAATATTGCATGAAAAATTTTAAAATAGAAGTTGCAGCATAAACGGTACCTTTAAAATGTCTCGCTCCCTGTTTTTCTTTTATTCTTCTCTTCCAGAGGAGCACAGACACAAGGCACAACGCAGTAGGGACAAAAAAGTCACTCACGTGACACTGAATCACAGCACTCGCACGCTTTCCCACAAGCAGTAACATGTCTGAACAGCATTTTCCGGCTCATGAACCGGAGGAAAATCAGCGTGCCAGATGAGCTATCGGGTTATTTGCATGGTCTGACGTTTTCTGCATATTCATGCTGTATGAACAGTGAGGTGGTCGAGATGTACGAAGTGCGCATTTTGCTGCTGTATGTAGTAAAACGTGGTTGCAAATAACTCGACTGCACAATCTTCCTTCGGACACAAAAGCTGCCTTTTACAAGCTGCCAAGCGTAAACCAAGCTTCCGAAGCTTGGGAAGCGCCCTAAGCGTGTCCTGCAGGACCTAAATAAAGTTTTTCCAGTCCAGTCCAAGCAAGTGCAGCATCCTGAACGCGAAGGCAACGTACAGTCAATCTTGCTGCCGATGTTGCCGATGTGACGACATCAGGATCGTTTGGGAAACGACACGTGGCAAAGTTTCCTCGGAGTGTGCGCATGGGAAGGCAAGAACAGAGTTGAGAGCAACGCAACATCCGACGGTGACAATGGCTCTTTCGGCTGTTGAATGTTGCGCCTTTCTCCCCATTTCGGTGTTTCGGAGCGCGTGCCCCATTGTCATCACAGTGTCATCCACTCCAGAAGGGAATATGATTTCGCACGTATTTCTCCACAAGCACTCCGACTCCGGCGCGCCGGCCTGGCTTCCCCACACAATGCTCGCCGTATCTCGGCTTGCAAAGGGTTACCAGGCAAAAGGGAAAAAAATAATAATAAAAGGAGCAAGACGACATCTCTCGTATTCGACGACCTTTCGATTGCGCGCCGCGGGGCCTCACGTGCGTGGCGCAAACAGAACCTGCCGCGCATGAGGGTGTCGGGCGCTGACACAAAAGGCGTCGTGTTTGCCTTGACTCGGCAGCGGGGCACCCAATGAGAAATGGTAACCCAGGGAGAACGAGATATGTGTGCGGAGGAACGCCTTTCAGCGTTGCTAACATTGAGAATAAGGGAGACGTCTCGCAATGCAACTCTTCTCCCCGCTGTGTATACCCGTACCACAAACATCCGACGCAGGCCGATAAATACGACACAAGAATGGCAGCGAAAAAAATAAAAAGAGTTTCTCCCGCAACAGCCATGCCAAACGCTGAATTTTCCCTTCTAAGACAGGCAGAAAAAAAAATAGAGAAAGTAACAGAAACATTGTAGGCGTTGGTAAGCGGTGCACAAACGCTGAAACTTGCGCCATATTGAATTTAGGACGAGCATCTTCGCGGCTTTATGCCGCATCCATGCGAGCCCGACGGCACCATTGCTACTGCAGAGACGCCAGAAGAAAGGAGGTCTGTTCGAAACCGGAAAACCGACGGCACGACACGTACCGCAAAGCTTGAGTATATAGCGCCAAACTTTTTTTTTTTCACCGCCCCATCATGTGAGCGCCATGAACTCTTGATCATATTCCGGGCAGTTGTCTTTCTCGACCAGTTATCGGCGCGCTCGCGCTCGAATTCTAGCGCATATTGGCAAGATTTCATTTCATTGTTTTCTTTTTTTGTCAAAACGAGCGCCAGTTGTACCCAGGAACGCGTAAAGGTGGCATCATAATGACACAGAAGGAATTAAAAAGCATTAAACACTTTTTGAACACAGTCTTAGTGTGAGAGGAGCTCTCTAAGCAAGTAAAGGCACAAAAAAGCAAATGCTTCCAATCTCCCCGCCTGATTTTTAAATGCGAAGCTTTCTTTTATAACCATCCCCGGTTTTGCGCTGTTACTGTCTGCTGCTGGGTCGGTCAGTATCTCGGAAGATATGTTTGAGGATACATATGCGAATCTTATATCTACGCCGATTGCAAATACCAGTAAACCAATTTCTATAACCCTTGTATGCTGATCGAAACATTAGGCCCAGTAAGCGTACCTGTGTTCTGCGAAACATTTGAAGAGCGCTTCATATTCAACGGATTGTTTGATTTACTTGATTTTTGTTGATTCAGCCATTGAGTACGTGCCACTGGCTGTGTGCCTATTCTAGGCCAATACTCCAGAATGGGTATCTGCCACTGTGACACAATAGGTACAGAATACTCAAATGTAGCTAGATATATGTGTCGTACCAACGCCTCCTAGATAGTGCCAGGGTGGTGCACTTCGATCCGTGACGTCTTGCTGACTAGCCCGACTGCCATAGAATCTAATGGCGACACTCCCGAGTAAGCCTCTCGTGATTTTGACGTCACCGCTTCCGTCACGCCGGACTTGCCAATAGAAATTTCCGTCAAAGTAGCATGGTGGCATAAAGCAGCTTTCACAGGCCTGCGATCTAGGAGGCGCTGGTCGTAAATACAGCTGTCATTCTTCTCTCAACAAGCATCGTGCATCGCCTTCGTCCTATAGTAACATCACTGCGTAGCCATCTCGCATTATGCATCCGACCAATTTGGTGTTTAGGCAAAGTTTGTGAGCTGTGTAGTGGGTAAACTTAAAAAAAAGTGTCTTGGATCTGCATATTTTTAAACATAGACCCTCAACTAATCGAGATATAAGTGCTGAAGCTGCAGATGTGCGAGGATAACACTGGTTTTAGAGCGACATAGAGAGAGAGCAAGAAAAAAAATGTGTACGTCACTGATACAGAAATGCACCGCTGTTACAGGACCATTATCGGCGATGAACGTCACGCCGTCAAAGTTTGTTTGAGTCAGTCTGAACAGACTAAAATCGCTTGGGGGCAGGTCCAGTGAAAATCCCAGACGAGGGATGCTCCTGAACACATTCCATGGAACTGAACAGCGTGAGCTCAGACAAATAACATGGACAGGACGCACGCAGTCCTGATTGCCAGCGATGACTTGTGTTTAAGAAAGAAGGCCCACTTACACGCACATTTACATTATATACGAGATGTGTGAACGAAAGAAGAAGGGGAACCGAGGGACTCGATTTTGTTAATCATAGCCACATAAAGCCAACAGACAATAAGGCCAAGGAATACATCGGGGAAATTAGGTGTAGTTGAAATTGGAATGTAGAAAATAATGAAGAAGAAGGGAAATGAAAGTGGACGAAAAGATAACTTGTCGCTGGCGGAAGCCGAACCCGCCACCTCCGCATTACGCGTGCGTTGCACTACCAATTGTGCTATATACGACGACGGCCATCAATTCGTCCACTAACTTGTTATGTTTTACTAGATCTAGCCCTAGGTGTGTTAGCCAGCGCCACTCAGAACCATGGTGGGCGGATGTGGAACATCCTTTTTAGCCCGATGGCGTCACGTAACACGTCCGTCACGTAACACGGAGGTTGCGGGTTCGGTTACCACCGGCGACAAGTGATCTTTTCGTCCACTTTAATTTCCCTTTTCTTCATTATTTTCTACATTCCAATGTCAACCACATCTAATTTCCCCGATGCTTTCCTTGGCTTCATTGTCTGTTGGCTTTACGAAATCTGTGAGTAACTCGCAAGTTCTATGGCTTATGCGGCGAGGGACAAATTTGTTGGTAAGAGGGATACCAACAGAATGCAGACACATCACCGACCACTCGCGAAACTTTGCAGCCAGCGTAGCGATAAATGCACTTGTGGGTCATTAACATGTGGTATGGAGGCGCAACGTGCACTTGTGGCGCCATCTAGAGGCTTGTGGTATAACCTAAAGTCCCTAGATTTCCTGCTCTTTTCTAAGTAACGACATCTACTCCATCGGCCGCCATTATCTTCCTAGATAGCATGCGACCGTCAACGACCGCTGCTATCTACGCTGCTCGCAGCAGCGTGCAAGAGAATGCGGGTGAACAGTGTCAGGAAGAGCATGGCTGCTGGAATGAGCGCCGCCCAATGAGATTCGTCGGCGATACTTCAAAGCTTGTCGCTACTTAAAGAAAGCAAAAAAAAAAAAATGTCTAGGGACTTTAGTATAACCATATTGTGGCCTTGCCGGTCTGTTACATGGTGAAATATTTCCTCACAGAAAACACGCCGTTATTATTTTTTTTGAACTGTGCAGCACAATCAAAATTTACCTTAACTTTATTCACGAAATACTTATGTTTAAGCAACACAAAATAATAGACGAATATATGAGTGCGCTGGACCGCATTGACGAAGGACCTCTGGACTTCGAGCGTGTTTCGCTATGTAGTTCGCAATGAGTGCGTAGAAATTGTGCTCGCTTTGTTAGTGCTTCTCGCGAGTAAAGCATGTGCAAAATCTGCATTCGCATAAGCTTTTCTTATTGTTCGAGAATAATGTGGTCGCGTGTGTCGAACAATACGATATCTTGCACGAAAAGAAGCCCTTGCTAATTTATCTTGCACATTAACTGTGATCTTGTGGGCAACCTAAGCTAGACCAAGCTTGAATTCAGAAGCCATCTTTGAATGCGTGGCCAGATCACGGGACGGAACCTCATGAAAAAAAAATGCGCTTTTAGAAAATGGCACAATTCTGTGCTGCGAGAACTAAAATATGTATAGACAAATCAGCAGTCAAGTATAATAATCAGGTGGAACAAAAGCTAGAAGAAAATACTTCAGCTCTTAGCTAACTCGGGCTCTGCTACACAAGAGTGGGCGCTGTTCAATAACAGGTTCAGAACAATCCTCATAGAGCGCACAGGCAAATCAATAGGTACATGAAAACGGAACTATTTAGAAGAACACCAACGACATCAACAGCGAAAGAAACTGCGAGGGAAAAAGAATTAGGGCACGCAAGTTCTGCGTGAAATCGACTGGAAGAGTTGTGGGACGTGAGCAAATTATGAAGAAACAATAACAAATTTTCGAGATGCCGGCTCCAAGAGTCGAATACTGACAAAAGAGATGCGAAAACAATCCAGTTTGGGGATAACACAGCTTTATCGTGGCAACTGGCACTGCGCGCTTTTGAGGCTAGAAATGGACAAACAAAAAGGAGAGAAGGGTAATCAAATTGCTCCTGGATTGCTACCCTCCAGAGAGGGAGGAAAAGGGTGAAGAAAGAAATTCTAAGAGACAAGAAGTGTTGGCGTACGTTTACGCACAACAGCGTTTATCGCGCATGCAAAGATGGTCGCACGCACCAGCCGCCTCTGAGAAGCGTTGTGGAGCTGTAGTATATATCATCATCATCATCATCATCATCATCATCATCATCATCATCATCATCATCATCATCATCATCATCATCCTATATTATGTCAACTGCAGGCCGAAGAGCTCTCTCTGCGATCTCCAATTACCTCCGTCTTGCGCTAGCTGATTCCAACTTGCGCCTGCAAATTTTCTAACTTCATCACCTCACCTAGTCTTTTGCTGTCCTCGACTGCGCTTCCATTCTCTTGGTATCCATTCTGTAAATCTATCCGGTTATCCATCCTATGCATTACATGGCCTGCCCAGCTCCATTTTTTTCTCTTAATGTCAATTACAATATCGGCTATGCCTGTTTGCTCTCTGATCCACACCGCTCTCTTCCTGTCTCTTAACGTTAGGCCTAACATTTTTCGTTCCATCGTTCTTTGTACGGTCCTTAAGTTGTTCCCGAGCTTCATTGTTAGCCTCCAAGTTTCTGCCCCATATGTTAGCACCGGCAGAATGCAATGATTGTACACTTTTCTTTTCAACGACAGTGGTAAGCTCCCAGTCAGGATTTGGAGATGCCTGCCGTGTGCACTCCAACCCAATTTTATTCTTCTGTGAATTTCTTTCTCATGATCAGGGTCTCCTGTGAGTAATTGACCTAGATAAACGTACTCCTTTACAGACTCTGGAGGCTGACTGGCGAGGCTGAATTCTCGTTCCCTTGCCAGGCTATTGAACATTATCTTTGTCTTCTGCATATTAATCGTTAACCCCACACTAATACTTTCTCGCTTAAGGGCCGCAATCATTTATTTGTTGTAATTCGTCCCCACTGTTGCTCAATAGGACCATGTCGTCTGCAAACCGATGGTTGCTGAGAAATTCGCCGCTGATCCTCACTCCTAAGCCTTCCCAGTCTAAGAGCTTGAATACTTCTTCTAAGCATGCAGTGAACAGCATTGGAGAGATTGTCTCCTGGCGTGACTCCTTTCTTGATAGGTAACTTTCTACTTTTCTTGTGCAGAAGCAATATATATATTTCTGTAAAGATGACGAAGCGGATACACTAGGATAGCGGAAACTCGCCAACTGCAGTATGCTGTAGGAACGGAAGCCTGCGCTACGCGGTAGCGCAGAGCGACAGGCGCGCCCACATTCGCTCCAGCAGTGGACGTTAACATTTATAATTGCCACCGAACAATGCGCAAAGCCCCTACTTACGGATTCCGCAACGTTAACGAAACCTTTGTGGAGAGTGGCGTTTCAAACGAGAGCCGCATGCGGCATAAATCAGCCTCTTCAAGCTCGGAAAAAAACAAACAAGAAACAACGGAGTTAGCGAGAGACCCCGCAGCGTTATCTACCGGGAGAGTTGAGGAAGCTAATTAACGCTTTTGAGTACGCACTTATTTCGCACACATTACAGACGCGCTCCGCGTCCACAAAGAGTCGCGAGGACCGTACAAGTTGCCGCCGCGGGCCATTTCAGCGCGTCACGACCCGAGCCTCTGGCTGATTATGAAATTAGCTGATTTTCCAGCGCGATGCAGTCGCTACCGGTGGAGGCCGCACAATCTCGGACACATATCGTGCACTACGCGTTATGCTTACGCTGTCAAGGTTCTTGAACTTCAAGATAGGGAGATTTGGGCCGCCGTTACCTGATAAGTAAAGAATGGACGTGCTTCATGAGAAAGCTGTTTATCAAGTCGACCTCTCAGCGAGAGTCTGGCCATTCTAAGGCCAAACTTGATGAAAGACGAGCTCGTTATTCTCACTTAGAAGGAAGAAAGAAAAAATAAAGAACTAGAAAAATTAGAGAAGAAAGAAAGAATACAGGCTGAAAAAGCAGCAGGTGGTGCGAGAGGGCCGGAGCGAGAGAGACACCGCAATGAATGCGAGAAAAGATATCAGGGAAGAGTGTGGATGAAAACATGGTGGACTAGAGCAGCGTGGGTATCGTACCATAATTTCCACACCTCCTCCATCGTTTACAAATATTGTTAGAACTAAAAGAAAAATATCTAGGCCAGAACTTAGCACCGCTATCTCTAGAATGTGATGGTTTTCGCGTCTCGACGGCTGCGCACGCGTGCGTAACAGGCGACATTGCGGAAACTGATTGATCAAAATGACGTTTCTATACCTCCTATATCTCTTACAAACTTGCTATTTCGTTCACGCTGTGACACGCTGGCGTGCGCTCAACGCACTTCGAGTTTTATGTTAGATACCTCAAAAGTGGGTAAAGTCCGCCTATATTGATATACGAAGAAATGCGCGACTAATGGTGGAATTAAACCTCTCTCTTCTACTACAGCGAACCAATGCTCAATTAGGACACGAGCACGGGCATCTTTCTCTCATACCAAAGTAGCGCCGTGAAACGTCTGGCGCGCGCGTCAAGTGCCAGTCTCTCGAACACTTCTTTTGTGACAGCTAGCGCTTTTGAGACGTTGTGTTAAATTAGACTGTACTGCCTTCGGGATCAGCCTATGTTTTTCCTCAGATGAGCACCACGCCTACAAAATGGGCGAAGTACGCCTATAATACGTTAGCATTAGAAGAATTTCAATGCAAAGACAGTAAAAATACCAAAATCGTAATTTCCGCGCGACACTTGTGGTGCTCTGCTAATCGAAGCACGACGGCGACTGTTCACGCGTACATGCGTTCAGGTACGAACCCTAATTCTGTAACGTAACCTTTGGAGTGCTGCATAGCGCCACTCAATGCCAGGACTAGGAAACAAATATTGCGCTACTTTCAGGAAACTTACTATGCGGAAAAATTTCACTACAGGCGATATCTAATTATACTACTCTAGGCTCTGAACTAGATGTGCGCGTTTGAAAATCAATCCCTAAATTTTGGTATTCAAAGTGTTTGATGGTTGTCCTCACGCAATATTTTTTTTATTTCCGCCACTGCTACAAATTCTGGCCAGAAAAGCTCACATTACGTTCTTTGCAAACACCACATTTTTTTAGAAGCTTATGCCAATGAACCGCATGATCTGAGTGTGTGCTGCGTGCGTTCTGTGTGCAGGTGTGTGTGCGTAGGTGTGTGTGTGGTAGCAAAACACACCTTAAAGCAGGCAGAAAAACGTAACAGCTCACCGTAATTGCACTAATGGCTTATCATAGCTAGGAACGAATTAATGAATATTGTTGGCAAGCAGAGAACTAGCAGGTATCGATGCGATAAGCAATGTGACACGCTAGTTCCAATGAAGAGTGCGAGATGTTTGCCAAAATGCTCAGGTGCCATTTTTATCTTCCTCATTTCTATGTTTCCGCCCTGGTCCGGTTGATGTGAGCAGGAGGCCAAGAGAAATAGCACCGCACGCACACAGACCATTTCACCAGTAGAAATATACCGCGTCATCGCTCCTCGTATAACGATGCATCACTCGTGCCACGCATTTGCATCGCAAGTTCTGAGCGCCGTGAGCGACTTCTTCCCTCTCAAGACCTTCAACCTTCGTTTTTCAATTAGGTGTTATTTTTTTTTCTCCTCCACTCTATTCAGCCTTCGAAATGACTGCCGCTATAGACTTTTGCAGTTGAGAACGAGGTCATGAGTTTGACCCACGACAGCGGTGATAACATGGCGGTTGCAGATGGAATACAGATGTGTTGCGCACATTATCCAAACTCATTCAATACGGTGTACTTCGTAATAGGCCAATGTTTACTGGAGCTCAATAATATTCAATTATCGCGCGAAGGCTAAACAATAGCCTTCAAACGGTTTGAAATTTGCTGGTGCACAACCTTTCTGGAATATGTAAGAAACACAAGCAATGACGTTTCTCACAGTCTCAGCGCACATTCTGCGCTTCGCATAACGCAACTCGTTGCTCCAGACTGCGAAATAAGATTTCCGTGCCCAAAAAAGCCACTTTTGGACGCGCGCAAGGTCTTGAACTTTCACGAACTCACCTTCATCGTCCGACGGCGAAACCGTGGCATTCCCAGCTCGGGCCATCGCGACCGACACCAGAGCAAGGACAACAGTTCCAAGCATGATGGTTAGCCGCCGGCGCTCAGCAGTTTGGGTAGTAGGAGAGGAGCGCAGACACGGGAACGGAACCACTAAGCACGTCGCAGCCGCCGAAGACAGCAGGGATCGCGACAGAGGAGCCAGAGACAATGGCATACGCGTGGTCTACACTGGGGGATGGTTGTGCCTCCACGGACCAGTGCAAACGAACTAATTTACAAGTGCTGCCTAATAAGCTATTACCACTCCAACCAGAGAGGAGTAAGTAAAATAGAGATTCACAACCGTCCCTACCAAGACGAGGGACTATCAAGAGTGTACTGACCACGCGCAAAGTGTGTTGAATACTGGATAATTTTGATTACTTAGTTCCCTGATGCTCAGCGTGACGCGAAATCAAAAAAAACAAACAAAAACAACCTCGATAGAGTAGTTTCGAACAGTGTCTTCATGTGTACATAGCTGCGTAGCCGCGATAATGACGTGAATGATGTCGTTTGAAACTTTTCTTTTGCTTGATATGGCTGGTGTGGGCGAGACGCTAGAACCGAATCTATCTTTCTTTTATCTTTGTATAGATCACGGGTATTCAGCATCCACAGCCCCTTGTATTGTGAAAGGCAGCGGACCTGGACCTAGACTAGAAAATTCACTAAGGATAACCTCTTATTGAGAAGTAACACATTCCTGACATCCCGGTGATTGCCATTAATGTAATTGCTGAAAGAAGATACCATGCGCAGAAGAAAATTCCTGAATAAATATTTGTTAGCGCTTTGCAAAATTATTGTAAGAACAAGGAGGATCTTGCACTGAAATGGAAAGTTCTATAGCTTAATTAAATATATCTCAGCAAAATGAAGCTCAACTTTTAGCATATCGCGCAACGTGTCACCAGAAACAGGAGATACACTAGCTGCTAAGAGCAACTCTGTCGAGCAGTATAGCCTATGCTGGGGACACTAACTCGCTTATCAAAGTGAAGCTTGAGCGAGGAGGCATGGATACGACGCCATCACAGTAACCACATACACTTTCGCAGAGGAAGCCAGATAAGACCATCTCACTGTAGTCACGCATCGAATTCGCTGAATTAGACTGCTGTCCAAATGCACCTCTCATCGAACGCACACAGAACGCCCAGGATGAATCATGAAGTGGGTCACAGTACAGAGCAACAGCTTCCGCGGCCTGAGCACAATCGCCAGGAACGGTTATCAGTGCCGAAGAACGCGCTATAACGAAGCATGAAGAACGAAACGATGTGATTGAAGCACTAAGAGTCACCACAAAGCCATTCGTGTTATCCGTTCATCCAGCGCTCAGCGGAGCGTGTCACAGAAAGCAAAAGGAAGAGGGACACACACCGCCAAGTCCCCCCTGCAAAAGAGACTCTTGAAGCTGATGATCAAAGGCGAACGAGGCGAACAGCGAGTGAGTAAGAGACGCTGGTGATGACGGTCGCGGCCAGTTGGGGGTTGGCTGTCACTCCATCGTCGATGCACTGTTTAGCGGGCCCGTGTCGGTCTCTAACAGGGAGTTCGAGCGAAAGCGAAGCCGGCGTCGCCTCTCTATGCTCCACGGAGGAGTGTTGCAGCGAACCGCGGCAGCGGAAGCGTGACGGTGTCCGTGAAGCGCCGTCGTCCTTCCAGCGATGCTTTGACCGCTGCGCCAGTGACGAGCGCGTAATCCAGTGCGGGCGCCCGCGGTCGCATCGCAGCGGGGACGTGAACGCCGGAGATGCCGCCGCGCGACAAACAAATCTCCCGCTCCGGGCGCTCGCTGGCGGCGGCCCGTGCCGCCTGGATCGAACGCAGAGGCGGTAGTGGGGCGGGCCCACTGCGCAGCGGCTAGGGGAGAAGCCGTGGCGCAGGCCGAGGCGGGTCCGCGACACGCCTCACCAGGCGCCCTCTGTGGGCGGCGGGGAAACCTAAACGACCACATTGCGCCTTCACCGGGGCGGTGTTTTTTGACCAAGTTCGATGGGGTGTCGTCAACAGCTTCCAGTAGCTGAAAATTGCTGGGGGCATGGGTAGTCACAGTATGGCACGGTTGTAACAAGAACAGTGAATGCTCAGAAAATAAAACGTGCCGAACACTAGCTTCAACCGCAGGACGAATAAACATTCGCAGCAGACAGCAGCTACGGCCGCCTTATGTTGAAATATCTCGAGAGTGTTGCGAAACACTTCGACACACGGGAATAATGACATAGCCGTGAAGATCGGGGTGAACTAACTTTCGCCCGCAACAACAGCTTACATTTTCCGCATTAGGGTTTCCAACGACCTTTAAAACCCACTTCCCTAGAAAATATTTATGCGCTTCCATTAGGCATACAGAGTAGACAGGAAAAACTTTATTTCATCAGCGTTAGGTGGGGTTATTAGGCGAGGTTTCCTCAGGTGGGCTGGATGGCCATCAAGCGATGTTTGATGGCGACCTCTTCAGCTCGTTCTATGGCCCGGAGTTGGGTGTCCAGGCCAGAACTGAGCAGCACCGCCTCCCATGCTTCAGGTGAGGGAGAGGCCATGAAGTTAGGGGGGGGGGGGGGGGGCTTGTCCTCATCGCAGTCCCATACTATGTGATTCAGTTTTAATAGTTCCCCACAGAACCTACAGAGTGGGCTTACTTGGTCGGGGTATATGTGTGCATATATGTGCGGATTTGGGTAGGAGTTGGTTTGTAGTCGCCGCCATGTGATTTCTTGGTGTTCGGTGAGCAACTCGTGTGGTGGGGGCAGATGCAGTGCGCAGATGACTGGCGATTTGGAAGATTTAAACCTGCTGCAAAATTTCTCCAATTAGAGCAGCAATGCTCCGCTCCACTTTCTCCTCAAGAGAAAGTGTAATCAAACAGAAACCCCAAGACATGTCCGTGCTACCATGTACCTTAGAAATGTGTTTGGAATAAAACGAGCAAAACTACGGTATCAGTTTGGTTCACATATACCTTCTACATGAAAGTGCTAGTCTTCTGGGCCCTCACGTTGCGCAAGAATAAGAAAGATCCCTTCAATGACATTTCTGTCTTAACAAGGGTAACCGAGGGGGCACTAGTAAAAACGTGACTGAAAACGCGGAGCGTTCGTACACAAGACGCTTCTCAACAGTTCCTGAATAAAATTGAGAGATATACTACGATTGAATATATAAGCAAAGTGCATGTCAAGCTTACACGGATTTCGCACTGTAAGTTCGAGCTTCTAAACCACGATTATACTACGGGACGCAGCTGACATTTAACTTGTCAGCAAACTAGTCACGTTGACTAAGTAAACGTTTACTGGGCGTGTAGGCCCAAAGCCTATTCAGTGAAGAGGAGTAAGGAGGACGGACAGTGGCTATAGGGGGGCCTACTTTGTAGGCGCGTCACTTGAGAGTATGCTATAGGAGCGAGTTCACTAGTTTAGTGCGACGGGGGAAGATGGTTGAGTTTATACGCGCAGCATAGTCTGGAGGCGGAGGCTATACCGGCTGCAGCTGACGCGTCCGGCCGCTGAGTGAGCGTCGCACTCCCTAAAGGGATAAGCGCGGCCCGGAACCGGACAGGGTTGGGGCAGTCCCGGCAGATGGGCATCACTGGGACGGCAGGCGCTGAATCCATCCAACTAGAAATAGCGGAGTGTCCCCGCAACTATCCGTGCACCATGCGTGTCGATTTGCACACTCCGGTGCGCAGCGACGCTGCTCTGGGCACGCTTCGACTCTGAGGTTTCTAAGTAGAACTCTAGGCACCGCATTGCGAAATAAATTACACATTTTCTGAACGCTCATCAGACCCGCCTGAAAGCAGTCCTTAGTATTGCTTCTCACCTTCGCACTTCAGCGAATTAACATAAGCACATAGTAATCGTTTAGGAATGCATGTTCGGGAGTGCATGTAATTGCTATAAGACGAACCATCTAAGTAGGCTGACTGATCTTAGATTTTAAAGATGGAGTCTTCTAATGATTTTAATTAGACATCTTGTCATGTTTGCTTCGCATTTTCTTTAATTAAGCTCAGTCGACTACAATTCTGTTCGGCTAGAAGGTTCCGTGGCACATGACTCAAGATTTCACGGAGACCTTCAACCCAAAGCGCCGTCGGCCGCCTAAGACTATTTGCGACGCTTTTAGGAGCATATGGTACAAGCGTTGTTCTTTGAAGTGCAGAAAATTCTTTAAAAAAAATACGCGTCAAATAGGCTGTAATTCACTACCCTGCTTGCCCGCCTTAAAATACTTGACGGAATTTTTGCATCACACGAACCCCCCCCCCCCCCTCCCCCCGTTTCAGTGAAAAAAAAAAAAAGAAAGAAAGACCGACAGACATAAAAGACCTCTTTTCTAATGTTCAGACAGTTCCTACAGTATGTGTTGCGAAATACATCTGCCAACAATATTACAGTTTATAGCAAGACGGCATCATTCTATATGAAAAGCATGAGTTCTGTCGAATAAACACAAGTTCTTATTCACACTTTACGTCTTCATTGGACATTTCACCGCAGTACGCCGTATACCTTCCCGGCAGTAAATATGTCGAGTTTGTTGAATTGTTGCGCTGAACCTAAGTCTTGTGAAACAGATAACATAGATTCATTTACTTTATTAGACGACATTATTGGTATTAAACAAATTAATTTTGTTCCCAAAAGCGTATGCATTTCATTGATTGATTGATTGACTTATTTATTGATTCGGTTTTAAGGTCCCAAGCAACATAGAGCTATGGGAGGAGGAGTGTAGTGAAGGGCTTCAGGTTAATTTTTCTCATCCTGCGATTCCTTGACGTGCACCCAAACATCGGTCCCCGACCAAGTTTAAGTTTCGCGCTCATCGAGATTCTTCCGCCGCAGCCGTGATTGAAACCCACAGCCGTCACCCGAACAGTAGAATGCCATTACCGCTCAGTTACTATGGCGATGAGCATTAAGCTGCCCAGTTATTCAGTTTAAACATTATTATTATTATTATTATTATTATTATTATTATTATTATTATTATTATTATTATTATTATTATTATTATTATTATTATTATTTGGTTGGAAAGCACATATACATTTGATAGATCAAAAGGAAATAAAGAGCAGGCTGGCAACTGCGAGCGGAAATGCATTGCAATGCCTGCGCTCTTAAGGATGGAGTGGACAGAAACAGAAATTGAAGATAGCATGTAGGGATGGAAAGAGAAAAGAAAGAAAACAAGAAATCTCAAAGGCTTATGTAAAACAATGACAAAGAATCGAGTACGGCAGTAAGAACAGAAAAAAAAATCACTGCAGGTCGCGCTATATTAAAGAAATGTATCAATAAAGTAGAAATAATATTCGAGGTCTTCTCACATGAAAAAATAAATTAAGCTACAAACGGAAAACCAAGTTAGTTTCTACAATAAAAGTAAGGAGGGTGTGAAGAACCTGGGTGCGCCGAGACATTATAATCTTACGTACCTACTGCAAGGCTGCACTGCCTGGAACAGAACTTAACCTCGTTTACAAACGGCTATTTTTCCGGAACGTGATACCAGTGACTGCGAGTCTGAGTGTTCGAATAAAATTTGTTTTATTTCCCCTCAAGTAAATGTAACCGAGAATTGCTCACGCGCCAGGTGACTGTAGCCCAAAGTTAAATCGCGAAGCATCCACACGGTAGCTTCGGTCATTGTATATTTACGCGCGCCGCGCGATTTTAGTCACAACTAAGTTGAAGTCTTCAGTTCTATCGATGATGCAAACAGTTTCGTTCGTAAATCGCAGTGCTTGATCGATCGGTGAATTTAATCAGAGACGCCAAGATGAAAATAACACAGCTGCGTTGCTGAATCGAACTGCCGATGTCGCCTTATCGTAAAGCTACATCTTAGGCACAACACGCCTGCGTCAACGAGAACTACGCACTCTCTCCCTCGGTACCAGGTTGTGTTTCTATTCACGGAGGCTATCGGGAATTTCCGCGAGATCTATGCTCAGAAAATCTGCATGTTCATCTCCGCAGCCAATGCGCTCTAGAGCGCAACGTTTTTTTGTTCTTTAACGCGATAGCGTTAAGGACCCCGTGTCGCAGAAAATCCGGCGTCGGTGTCGGCGTGGATGTCGGCGTCCGTGGCAAAGAAACCCCCCCCCCCCCCCCCCCCCGACCGCGCAGGCCCTCCGCGTGTGCGTCGGCGTCCGTGGCGAAGAAAATCATCCCCCCCCCCCCCCCCCGACCGCGCAGGCCCTCCGAGCGGTGCAGGGTGTTAGTCAACAAAAATGGAATTTCTCACAGTGAAACCCTTCAGATAAATTGTAAAGTACAACTTAACCACAACCTACAGACATGGTGGCGTCGGTCTGTTATTTGAATATACGAGAAAACATAATTCTGCTACGAGGAAACTCCAACAAAAACCCTTTTTGCCAGCATTTCTACCATACCAACAGCGGCGCGCTCGGGTAGGCTACTTGCGAAAATCTTATCCAGATGGCGCTTGCATCTTCGGCAGGTAAAATTGGGACTTGGCCTGCCTAATGCGTTTTGGACACGCGCGCACGTCGGGGCAAAAGCAAACAATAATAAAATAATATAAAAGGTCCTAGGGCCTTCACATTTTAATATAAGACTTATATTGCCCCTGGAAAAATGTCTTCCCAGCAATGCAGTTCTGTTTAAAAGTGAAGCCGACTTTAAGGGGATTGGCGTAAGCTTGGTCTTTGTAAGCTGGCTTTCCCACGTTCTATGTTGCAGTGAAACCTACTCAAAGAAAAACGCGATGCGAACGGGTCCCGCTAATGCTATCGCGTTCCACTCTTAAAGGCGAAGCTTAAGCGTCCTCCATTTCTTTTCTTATTGTTATTATTATGATATAATGAAATGTTGGCACCAAAATATGACACCGGCTACTCCGCGTTACAGGCAGAGTTTCGTACACTTTTGCCCATAGTTTTGTGGAAGGAGTAGAAGAACAAAAAAAATTATGGGGTTTTACGAGCCAAAACCACGATCTGATTATGAGGCACGCCGTAGTGGGGGACTCCGGAAATTTGAACCACCTGGGGTTCTTTAACGTGCACCTAAATCTAAGTACACGGATGTTTTCGCATTTCGCCCCCATCGAAATGCGGCCTCCGTGGCCGGGATTCGATCCCGCGACCTCGTGCTCAGCAGCCCCACACCATAGCCACTGAGCAGCCACGGTTTATGCGCACGTATACAAGGGCGTTACCACATAACAGGAGAACAACACAGCGACGTCACAAGGAAACTCCCAAAATAAAGATGAGGACGACATCATCTTATAATTCAGCCACAGCACGAATCAAAAGCAGTTTAATGAACAAAGGGCTTTTTAGAACGCTAAATAACGCCCAACAATGTCGCTGTCTTCAAGGAATTTCTTCAATGCAACCGCGTGTTCATGCTTAAAGGTGCTTCAGCGTATGAATGTGAATGCCATTAGCGGCTAAAATCGTTGACGTTTGATTAATTGGCAAACATGCGCTCTGTTAGTGCAGTACACGTCTGCAAATATATTACGCCGACGTATAAGACTCGCCTCGGTGGCTGAGTGGCTGTGTCGTTGTTGTGGTGACCATGTGGTTGCGGGTTCCATTGCCGGACGTGCTCGGTAACGTGCTTTGAGTGCGCGTTAAGGCAAACCCGAGGCCGCGATTTCGTAGCATTGCCTTCCGCTCGATATTATGCCGTTCTTATCATCCACCATACCCGGCCGACTGATCCCATTAATAACGCGGGCGGCGCGTCGCTCTGATCACTGACGGAGCGAGAAAAGCACGAAAAGGAATGGCATCAAAAAAAAAAAAGTTGTCGCAGTTTCACCTGAAAGGCGAAGCATCAATTGCGATAGCAAATTGGTAGAGAGCTATACGGAGTAATGATATTAGCTTTATCAGCTGTATAAACTTGGACATGCAGCAGCACCGACAACACGCGGAACTGTTGTCGACGCCGTCGGCGTTTTGCCCGCGTTCGCTCAAAATGCGTGCGGCGTTGGTGACTGTTGCCGGAGCCTCTGATATAAATAGGCACTTGGTGCCACAGCTAAACGTCGCCTCCCTTCCCTCCCCCTCCCCCCCCTTCCCACGGCCTCTCGCGCATCGGAAGAAGGTTCTGCAGCTCGCTGGAGCAGATGGGCGCGAACTTTGAACTTGCATCGTTACGAGCCGCCGGAAGTGTGTGCTGCCGACGCGCGTCAAAACAAAGCCTACAAAACTTCTGTAGCAGTTTTAGTGAAGCAGACGCGCTCCTGTGTTTTTTCGTGGCACGTTGAAGAAGACGACGAAGACCCGCGCCGTGATTGCTTGATTGTGTCTGTTGCTGGCCGACACTCACACTCACGGACCCAAAACACAAGTTTCAAGCTTACACACAACACTCCAAAGTCAGCTTTTCTCGTGAACAAAATGTGCTGCGGGAAAGACACCGGCGGAAAAATCTTATCTCACTTTTCAGAGACCAAGAGCAGCAGCGAAGCTTCAGGAGCGCGGTTGTCATGACAACGTTGACACTTGGGGTACCCGTCCCAGTGCTCCTTTGCGAAAAACAGCACGTGACTTCCGCCACACCTTCTCCAATACGCTCTTGCTGGCCAGGGCCTCTCCTGGGGTTTCCTTCCTCCATGGCGCGTTTGCTCTACATATATGGTGATTGTAAAGGAGGAAAGAGACGCCTACTTCTGCAGCCCTTAAGGGATCACGGCGCAGAACGCGCGTTTGTTCTCCGCCGTGCGTTCACTCCCCGTGAAAGCGCGCGCCCCTCGCGCCCTTTCACTCGCACATACAGCGTTCGGCGCGCGGCGACGATTTCATCTCCATTGACGTCATACGGAACCTCACGGCGACGGCGACGGCGACGCCGACGGCAGAAATATGCTTTTGAGTGTCCATATAATTGCTATCGCAATAAAAGTTTCATAATTAATTACGGCCCAGGTGGTCAAGTCGTCCACTGCAACGTTCCTCATATTCCAATGTGCAGGTTTGGAACGTTAAACCCCACAGCTTTATTTAATGCACAATAATAGCTGTTTTGATTAACAATATTTCTTTTTTTGTGTGTGCGTGCGCGTGTTTATGTGCGCCAGTCAACAAGAATTCTCGACAACCCCAAGCGCCAATCTTGAATAAAATCATTAGCGCGTTCGATCATTCTCTGGTTGTGCGATGGGTCTGGGGAAGCCTGATTTGTAGTGCGCTGTTAACTACTCGTTGAGTCGCTTCGAGGAGGCGCGGCTTGGCGCCAAACACTGATATGTGGGGCCGGTCCAGCCTTCCGAGGACATTAGTGTCCCTTTGACGAATGTTCTGCTGGCTTTGTCGGCCTTCGACAAACGAGCGTCACCCGACACAATGCGACCGTCTCACTTTTCGGCAGTTTGCTTGCGACCAAGAGACAACGAGACAAAAAGAAAGTGCGAAAAAGTGACAAATAAAGGAAAACCACAGCGTATATATTCCAAGTGCACGCGTTGTATCTATGGGAACTGGCGTCGAGCCAAGCAGGGGAACTGTCACAATCAGTGGTGCGGAGAATGAGGCTGCATGACTTCCACGGAAAAAAGTCATACCGCGCTCTCGTCGAAGACTCGATGACAGCGGTGTGTTGTATTTCGTACCGGGAGGCAGTGACAGACATCGCACGTGACTTTCTGTATACGGTTGACGCGCCCGCTCCCTACATCCCATCTTCCCCCCCTTCTTTTTTTCTTTTTATCGCTTTGACCACTGATCCATGCATTCAAAGAAGTACGTAGCCAGCGGTTTCCTTTTCTTGTTTATTTACTCGGATGCAAGCTGTAGCTTTCCTAGAACATCCGGTTCAAGCTTCCTTTGTCGGCGGCGGTGCTATGACCCCTCCTCCGTCTTATCGGCGTATAGATCAAACGCTGGACGAACAGCTCCGGCACATTGGGCGTAGACGCTTTCTGGTAGCCCAGCGAGGAAGCAGTATAGCCGCCTGCCCCCGCACGCCGAACAAGGCAGCTCTCCCCGTATGACCTAGTAATTTTTCTGGGCGAGGGAGATATGAAGAAACTACTCATGATGCTTGAAAACGTTGGTTACTTTAGTGACACGCAGTTTGCTTCGAGCGCCAGGGCCAGTCGGACCAAAAAAGAAAAAGGAGAAGAAAGCAGACACCCCTTTACAGTAATGGACAACAGGGCGTAGGTCAGGTTAGGTTGATTAGTTTGGTGTCCTTTGCCTTCTAGGTGTTGATGAGCGCACAAATTGAATCATCTAACTGTGTATGTTCAGTAAATGATCAGTTAATTAGCTTACGTACTTCCTTATCTGTATTGGTGCACAGTATGGTGCGTACGGGCTGACGTCAGGTACTGTTGCAGTAAGAACAAAAAGCGCAAGGTTATTAGACAAACATTAAAAGAAACTGGGGGAAGACAGAAATGGCGCTTACCGCGTGTTTATAGCGGCTATCTTCTGTGTTTCTTACTTCTTGGTGTCTGCGATATTTACTGTTTGCGCTGTTTACTGTGTCACCAATATGAACAAAGTAGCAAGAAAGACGTTTTAGTTCAAGTATCTTTCAGCTGAGCTGACAGACAGACCTAGATAAGGGAGCGTGCGTTGTGTACGACGAGAAACACAAATGTGCAAGCCCGCATTCCGGACACTGATTTAGTAGCCGAACACGACCGGAAAAAAGAGATTTGTGAAAGTTTTGTTTGAACAAAGGCATACAAAGTGCAATGCACAGTACAGAAGCGCATGTTCAGAAAAAGAATAGACAAGCGGACCAGCTTGAAAATAATTGCGGCTTGAAGTGCATACGGATTAGACGAGGAAGAACCTAGACGGGGCAAGTACTACTGAAACTTATTTATTCGGAAGGATAGAATACTTAGACAGCAAACGGACAACGCTGGCGCGAATAATAGAAAAACAACAAAGAGAAAATTAAAAAGAAAATATAAGACGATGTGATTCTAAGTACCGTCAATATGTGACAACTGACAGTGTAATACCACCAATGATAGACATATTTTGACTTCAGATTCCTTGTCATATTTTGACGGCCCTTAAATAATTCCGTCTTACCTCCCCATTTTCTTATTTCGTTGTGTACGTTTTGTTCTATGTTCCAACGCCAGCCCAAACTTTTCAAGGTATATCGAGAAAACAAGTTCCAGTTGAGCGTTGAGCTGCCTCGGTTTCTTCTCGCCTGTTCTGATTGCCCCTAAAGCCGTGCAATATGTTCTGTCAGAAATAAGAAGTAAAGAAAACAGTTTCTCCGCGTGTACAGTTAAATAAGCCTACCTTGACTGCGCTGAGAATAAAGTGTCTATAGTGACTATAAACATGATTGTTTTGCAGTAAGCAGTCCTCTGATTATGAAAGTGTTTTTTTAGAGGATATAGTGGCTAGTGAACATTTCTAAATTAGGGGAGGGGGAGGACTAATTATTGAGAATTAGTCGGCTTTTGAAGCAACTTTTGTTGAATTACCTGAACTTCCCAGAATCAGGTAATTACCAGTATTATCGTACTGTGTTGGCGCCTATTGAGTAGTGACCAGAACACGACAGGTGTGAAACGCCTGCTTCACGTGTTTGCGAATTAAGTTGTGCAGATGAGAAAAAAAAAACTGTGTAGAACGATGGCGGAATCTTTTTTTTTTTAATTTTTCCTGCGTGTGGTTCACGCATATTCTTCTAGTCACATGAATATAACCGCAACGTGACACTTCGTAAAATTTAGTCAACGATTATCAGAATATTCCGAATATAGGATGTCACTAAGAAGTCCAGGCCAAACGAGTGCATAAAAAATCAGAACTAAGTTATCAAACGACCTTATGACAACAAGCTGGCTTAGGCTCCCACGAGTTTTTTTTTTTCTTTTTTATCTTTTTTTATATATTCTTTTGTAATCCCTGGGGCATGCAGCTACGGATTGCTTCCGGGTACCAGGCCTTCGCATTTAAAAAAAATGTTCAATACATCAGGAAAACCTAACAGAACATTTACTGTGAAAACGAAACCGTTGGCCATGTCATTGCACGGTATAGAGAGAAAACTATACGTTCGAAACATGGAGCAAGGAAAACGCCGAAGCACTGAAGCAATGCCTATTATAAGGGCAGATTGGATTTCAACTTGGAAAGCGCCCGTATGGCTTGCAACGAGCGTATCGCTATACAGCTAGCTGGCAGAATCGCTGAAGAGGCCGTAGGCACAGGGTATATAAATCCTTTAGCAACAAAGGATTGGACGAAGGATCGGCTGCACGACACGAATAGCGGAGAAAAAGCAACGGAGCAAAGACGATTAGGAAAGTGAGAAATAAATTTGTGGACACAAAGTACTGGCCACTGTTTCGAAGATTTAAAGACAACCGCGCCAGCCGATATTTACGGTACGGGCGGTACAACCAGCACAAGGGGGAGGACGAGAGCTTTGCCAGGACCTGTAATACTAGCTTATATATACGGGACACCGGCGATTGTCTGCGTCATGCCGGACGTCTAAGCCTTCCAGCCGAGAACGCACCCAGCACAAAACACGCGTGCGGGCGTGGTGGCCGATCGAGGGCTCCCAATAAAGCAGGTTGCGCGAAAGTAAAAAAATAAATTAAAAAAATTACCTAAAGGATTGAACTGAAAGAAGGAAGTTTCGGCACACAACGCGACGACAGTATCAATCGGTTCAGGACTACAGCCGGAGGCTAAGGGCCAGTTGAAACAAGATTCGGCGGCTGTTCCCCCACAACGCAGCCGCGGCGTTGACATGTTCTTTTGACAGGGAACAATGTCTTTGCCGGTAAAGTGATTCCAGTCGACAAAAAGCGAAAGCGAATAGATTTTCTTTTCCAGTGCGAGCGTCATGCGCCTATGTTCCTGTTAGCGGTGTGCCCTCAGGCGCTGAACCTGTCGAGGTCGCCTCTGCGCGGCAGGCCAGACTAGCTCGTTTCATCGGAGAAGCCAACGGATATTCTCGGCGCTCGCGAGTGCACCTTTAGGAAGACAGAAACTTACTGTGGTATCTGCGCTTCTGCAATCGACAATTACTCAATATGAAGAATATTTCGAGCACTATGCAGGAATTTATAGAATGAGCGAGAAAGACTGCAAATAGAGGATCCCTTTTTGTGCCCGTCTCCGCGGTGAAAGTGACGAGAGAGAAATGATTCATTATTCCGTGGGATGACTGCTGATGTCCTGATGCTATTGTACATGATGCACTCAGAGATAAATTTTGCATTAGAATACTAATAGCGACCATTACATGAAAGCCTATATATAAAGAAATTTCTACAGAAAACTTACGTTAGAAGCTGTGTTAGCCGATAGATTATTTTCTTTCACGTGCGATCGCAGAGCACACGGCGTGCGCAGAGTTACAGAAAAAAAAAAAGACCGACTTCACAGGTATCGCAAATATAACTCGTTAACAATTTGGGGCACGGGGCACCTCTTTCAGCGCGTAATAATAATAATAATAATAATAATAATAATAATAATAATAATAATAATAATAATATAATAATAATAATAATAATAATAATAATAATAATAATAATAATAATAAAGAAACAACACGTGCGCATAAAGTTCGAGTTCCAAAACTAAAAAAAAGTGAGCCTGTAGTGTTTGAGAAACCTCTTAATTCGTCGCCACGCACTTGCGACAACATAGGGGCCACACAACTCAGCGGGCGGGTACGGAAAGTGGGAGAGAAGACACTGGCTAAACATCCATGTGCTTTCTTCCAAGTGTTCCAACTCCTTCGAAGCAGCGGAGCGAAATATTTTGGTTCGCTGCCTCGAGACAAGTGATAGGTCGATAAAGAAGGAGCAACAAATGCAAAAGAAACTTTCTATTTCACTTATTTTATGGTAGTGCTAGCGCATTACTTTACGTGTAAGCACGTAAAGATAAGCAGCTCGGTCGTAAGAAAATACCGTCTGTGGGAGACCAGCCGCGAGAATTCATTAAGAAAAGTTTCGGTTTACGAGGCAATCGGAGTATATTCGTTCCACATGCCGAAAGTGCAAAATATTTCACACGGCTTTTATATTGTGCATACATCAGTGAGCACTCTGCCTAGATGGCCGACCAGTCCCAATCCCCTTATCCAGGACCGACGCTGCAGGAAAATTTCATGTCGTGGCTAAAGCTATGACATACAAATATTGGTCTTCTCTTAACCTCGCGAAGTGTCATCTCCACAAAATTGACCTATCCTTGAAGCTACAAGTGCCATCAAACATTTCCCGCTCTGAGGCGACAGTCTTGTGCCGCCTCTAGCTCGGGGTAGCATTTACAAAGGCCTACTCGAGTATTCCGCATTGGAATTGGGGATACCCCCATGTGCGACTCTTGTGGAACTACAGAAACAATTGAACATGTCCTATGTCTCCGTCCCCAGTTCGACGTCGAGCGTGAAGCTCTCCGGACAGCATTGAACCGGCTGGACTCTCGACCATTTTCTGAAATGAAGATCCTTGGACCATGGCCGCATGCGTCGATGGCACAGAAAGCCACGAAAGCCTTGTTGCACTACCTCAAGTCGACAGGTCTTGTCGACCGTCTGTAGACTTCGTGCGAAGTTTCTTTGTGCGCGAAACTGTGCTCTTTCTATTTCTTTCTCTCTCTTTTCATCCCTATACCCCCTTTCCCCAGTGCAGGGTAGCAAACCGGACGTGCGTCGGGTTAACCTCCCTGCCTTTCCTCTCTTCTATTTCTCTCTTTCTCTCTGCCTGGATGAAGGCTGTAGTCATCAGCGAGGTAAAAAGACTAATATCGGGTTCGAAAGTCATAAGTGTTGAAAAAAGCTCGACGTAAATTCTTTAAGCCATAAAGAGTCAGAAATCAAGTATACTAACTTCATTTGGCACTAGAACAAGTGTTGAGATTGCGCAATAACAAAAGGGCTTATCCATTGGTATACGCTTTCGTAATAAAAAGAGATTGAAAATAATATTTCGTATATGGTTTACTTGTATTCTGACTCTTAGAATATTTAATTTGACTGAGCAGGTGCAAAGTGTACCGTGACATTTCCCGCTCATCTAAGCTGGAGGGAGAAAAAGTGCAAATGTTTAAAAAAGGCAAATTGGAATGGAGAGCAAGCAACAGCTTTGACGACAGCAATAATTTTTATTTCAATCAGGGTGTCGAACCGAATCCGAACCCGAACCTGAACCAATATTTTTGGAACGTGCATGAATCCGAACAGAACCTGAACCGAAAAAAAAAATAACAACAGTTACCAGTTCAGCACGAAACGGTTGAATCATATAAGGCGACAACGCGTGCTGAATAGTTGGCACAATTCTTCGAATAACTACTTATTCAATAGGTGCGCCCTACTAGCAGATTATTACGACTCACGAGTTGTGTTTGTGTGCGAGAAGGGGAATAGACGATGGACATGTGCTAGTAACAACGGCCGCCTCGGCAGAGACGCTAGCACTTCTGAAGTCGGCCGTATACCAGCTACGTTATTCCGTGGCCGAAAAGTTGTTTCATGGACTCCGCGGAATTAACATTTCTGGTGACGGTCTCAAAACGGCTGTTCGGTCAACCTGTTACAACTAGAAAAGCTAGATAAACACGGAGAGCGGAAAAGACGATGTCCGTGAGGAGAGATATCAACGAATCAAGCTACGTGAATTATCGTACCCATAACCCAGCGGTCGCTAATGAATGCCCTCACCTTCTCAGTGAGAGGTAAGCGCGGCAGGAAACGGCACGTCAAATCTGCTTTAGTTACGTGCCATGGTTCAACTGACGCTCGGTGCGTAGCCAAGCAGAGTATGACGCTCTTAGAGTTGCAGAAATTATCCGCGGGGCACAACGTGCGGGCATTTGATCTCTTTGTCCGCCTTTAGCCAGCGAAATACTACGCGCCACGTGCGAAGTACAAGAAAGATCGATGCAAGGTTCAGCACAAACCGTGCTTGTTCATTTTTCAGAAGCATCAGTGTCCTCACCTGCTTCTAAAAAAGCAGCAAACTGAGCGACATGTCGAATGACGGCTTCTTTCTTTGCCACAAACAAGAAGTGTGGAGTTGCGGTTTACGTCATGCAGTGTGAATTCACGCTGTCTTCAACACCATAGATCACATGCCACGGTTAGCTCACCACCAGTCCTGTAGTAAAAATCTGAAGAAAAAAGAAAACTAACCTACGCTGCTGCTCTCAAAGTATTAAATGTGGAAGCTATGCCGGCCTCACACTGACGCTGATATTCTCACTAATTACCTATTTCCTTAACATGTTCATGAACCTGAAGTACGTCTTTTTAACCTCCCTGCCTTTCTATGCATCTTTTATATATCTCTCTCTCCCGTGTCTGCGTAATTAATTCGTAAATTTCTGCCTGCTCTTGACGCAAATTGCGCATGCGGCATGTAGACAAGGTGATTGTATAATGCAGCATATCCTCATGGGGCAACATAAAATGGGCTGCTATGAACCGGTTTGCGAACCGGTTCAGTGTTGCGAACCGCTTCGCGAACCATTATAAACTTTTATATCTACGAAGCGCAACTGAACCGGAACGAAATCGGAGCGCATTGAACCCGAACACGAACCAAACCAGTATGCTTTTTTTCTTCTTTTTTTTCAGGTTCCACACCCTGATTTCAATAACACGCTCTTGCGGGATACCGATTTACTGTTCGCATTGTTTCTTCAAAAATTGATATTTCTGTATAGTATCGACATGCTGAAAATTTAAGCTGAAAAAATTATGAGCATTTGATTATTTATTAAATTTTTTCTTTGTTTGTCTAATCTAGCGCGTGCAGCTGTAATAAAAACAGTTATCGCCACTTGACATCAAGAATATGTGAACGCTCATTTCAAACACGTGCTTATCTCTAGCCAGATAGAGAGAAAGAGAGGTAAACGGGGTGGGAAGGGAAGGGAGGATCATTCTGGTTTGTTCCCCTTCAGTGGGGCGAGGGTGAGGGGAAATGAAAGACAATATCCGATATTTGCCGTAAGGCAAAAGCAGTATGTTTAAGCAAGGTAAAGTCACAGTGCATCAAATTACCTGCACGAACCAGAATATGGTAAAAATAAAGCACAGCTGTCGCTTCGCATCAGAGCATCATGACCTGCTGATCCCTGATTTGAGGTCAGCGCAGCCGACACTTGTACAATGGAAGACGTCCGTTAGTGCTAGAGCAGCGTATTTCGCATCATGCCTTTTGTGCGGAAGAAAGAACGGCAAAAGTTGACCATTTTTCCCTGGCGCTAATGCGTTCTTGATGTCCCGTGAAGCTATCTGGAGGCTGTTAATGTGTTTCTCACTTTAGCTTATGCGGTGAGAGATCGCCCGAAGCAAATGTCAATAAAGATGTCACAACGCACAATCAGCGCCAAAGACAGCGCTGACTGAAAACAGGAACCCACTTAATGGCTTGCTTCCTGCATAATTACCTTTCCTTGGTCGCACTCAAAATTTTAAAGCTCGCTGCTGCAAAGTGAGTTCACTGGCGCGGAGCGGAAGCCACTCATGCTCGTGTCTTCAACGAATTTATTGAGGGAGATATGATATGTGAGTTTTTCAGCATGTCCGTGAACTCATGCTGATGCAAGTGTGAATCTTACGGTATAACGATATGGAGCGCTCTGACATGCTTGACATGCCAAGCTTCAAAACACGGTTGCTTCGAATCAAAGTCTGCTAGTTAATCACGTTGATCTTAACAAGAACCTGAGCAAATAATTTAAAAAAAAACACACGATTGCACTTTCTAAAGCGCTTAGCTCCAGATATTCTGTACGCATTTTATCGACCGAACAATTTCTTTGATTGCTTGGCTATGATAGGCTATTTCTGCAAGATTATCGCACGTTGCTGAATGTTCCTGCCGCTTAAACCAAGTTATAATCCCACATATAACGGCTCGTTAGTGTTACTGCTCCAACTCGTTAAAAGTGACACACTGTTACGATATAAAAAGATGCCTAGTTTTTATCTTGCAACGAACAACCTTACTGCTGTATCTAGAAATTCCCCGTATTTGATGTATCTAGAAATGCTAAACGTGCACGCTCTATCCTATACTCCCCGGAAAACATCTCAGGTGTGCCAAGTGAATTGTTTCACTCCGGTATGTATGCTTTCAAATCAAATAATAATAATAATAATGATAATCTCATCACTAAATTCACAAATGCTAAAATAAACTGTATATTTGAAAGTAGCTGCAAATCACTATCAATATCTGCATGTAAAATTTCAACAATAACTAACTCACCCACACCCAGTTTTTACAGCTATATGGTCGGTTAATTAGCTGGATTTAGCTCACAGATAATCAAGTCTGCAACGTTTCTGAGAGCTTTCCGGCTTCTTACATTACACGATAGATGGTTCTACTCCACGCTGAAACAGTGTTTTCACTTTTCTGTGATTTATATCGCGGTACATACGCAGAGGTCTGGAAGCTTATTCTAATTTCCTGTCCCTCATCTGTCTACGTTTCCTTGGCACTCAAATTGATAGGTTCTCTACGTTTATCATCCGTGTTCATGTTCTTAAAGAGCATAAAGCTAATCACATTTTGTAACAAATGACAGTACCCCACAATTATCGCGTTCTGCTACTTTTGTAGAAACCTGCAGGCACACGTTGCCCGAATAAATTGCTACTGTGACCGCCGAAAAATTAGATGACCTTCTGCAAAGTGGCGAACTTTCATCACGGTCACTCTAACAGCTTCCGGCAAATCGCTCACATTGATCGTAAACGAAAAGCAGGAAACAGACGCACGCACACGGCGTAATAGACTGGAGAACAATAGGACATTTCGTTCCGCTGGATTAAACCTCACGCTCGCTCACGCGGGAGGGCAGATTGGTCCAAAGTAATTTCAGCCAGCCGGACGTTCCTCCGTGTAAGCCCTGAAACAAAGTCCCTAAATCTCGCCTCCCTAATCAGGGCGACAAAGAGGGCAGCGCTAGCCAGCCGTTATTCTGAGCCAGCTCCCACACTCTGCAAAAGCCCCGGTGACTGTGTTCACGTGATTCGCGGCAACGACCGAAGCATTATCCGCATAGCGCCATATATTTCCGTTAATCGGTCTGAGCATCTTCGCAGATGAAATAAGGGATGCGGCGACAAACTGAATGGCACAATAGGCTGCGGTGTTGTCTGTCTACCTACTTTCGTGTGAGTTCATTATTTTTCGGGAGGTTTAACGGCAGTTAGGCGAGACTTCCTTCCGTGAAATTGGGTGATTATGGAAGTAAACTACACCTGAGCCTCATTCTTCCAGCTTGGTACTTTAAGGCAAAGCTCGGGTCATTACTGTAGGCATCTTTTTCAAAACAACATGCTCTATTATTTTAATTCTGAGCATAAACAGAATTTGGTTACCTTGACATAGCCGAAAGTGCAGCCAGCTCAGTAATGGTCACAACTTAAAACATGCCGGAGCTGCCGTGTAACTTTCGAGTAATTCATGCCATCAGCTAACACATTACGCTTTGTGTACATTATTTTTTGGTCAGCCTATATACCTAAGTGGTAAAGAAAAAAAGAAGACATCAAGCATATTCCTCACTCCGGACGTGAAAGACGCGTAGCGTTATCCGACCTCATTGCGATAAACATTTTTTTTCTTCATGCAGAAGTTTCTGGTTCAGTAGTCTTTTTCGAAGTCAAGTCAAGTCGTCACTTTATTTCAGCAACAACAGAGTAGACAACGTTCAACGTAACGGCCCTTTTTTAATTTTGGACGAAAAAGTACGCATTTTATCTTCGAGACGTTTACATTTAAAGGGACACTAAAGCAAAACAATAAATCATCCTAGACTGATACAGTATTCTCTGAAAACTCTGCTGTCATTAATTGCACTCCAATAGGTCAATTATTAGAAGAGAAAATGCAGCTCAAAGTTAATTTTTTGTTAATTTCACGCGGAAACCCCAGCGTCAGCACTTCAGTGTGACGTCACGACTTGTAAACTTATTTTTCGTATTTGGGCCACGTTGGCTCAGTAAATGTTCGCGAAACTTGCCGTATTCCGTATTGGGCTCCTTTAGAATACGATGTAGTCAATGTTTACCGCTAAAGAAGTAACTGAGACCTAGAAGACGCTGTCAAAATCAATGACGTCACGGTGAGCTGGTGCGAGAACTTTATCATTCTCTTTTTTTCCATTCCCATTCCCAATCATTTTTACCTTTAGTGTCCCTTTAAGGACGATTCATGCTCCATGCATTAAGCAACGCGGTTGCGTTATTTGCTTTGCATATCAGCTTCGACAGATTGCGGTCCGTAAAAAGTAAGCTAGCGTCGTCTGCATAAACAATACAATTGGTAGTATTATCAACACTTTCCAAGGTCGTTTACGTAAATCTTAAATAGTGGCGCTCCCAGGATACTAGATTGACGCACGCCATCTGTCACCGGTTTGAAAGCAGACCTGCAGTCGCTGATTTGAACTTTTTGTTGGCGATAAGAATGAAAGGCCTCTACAACATCAAGAAAATTTCTACGAAGCCCATAATGTTGTAGCTTTTTTAGCAACGTAATGTGCTGAATTGTTTCAAAGGCCTTGGAGCAGTCGACGAAAATTCCGAGGGCATACAGTTCACTTTAAAATGCACCAAGTTTCTTTTTGCAAGTGAAGAACACTTTCTGTTGAACATGTATTTTTTTAAACCAAATTGAGAAGGCGTTACAATACTGTGTTCAGTAATAAATGACCTTATTCGTTTTTGTATTGATTTCTCAATGATTTAAGAAGAGACAGGCAGAATTTATGTTGGCCTGTAAGTGCACACGTTATTTTTAGCCACTCGTGTAAATAACAAAAACTTAAGTCACTTGAGGAAAAGTGCCTGTATTAAAGATCAGATTTAAAATGAGTTCTGAGACAGGCGCTATATAGGATACTAATTACATAATTAGCTGGCCGTATTTGTAACCCCAGCCACGTCGCTACAATTACTGATTTTGAGGGACAAATTCTGGAGAAATCTCTTCTGTAGTTACTGGAAACAAAAATGCGGTCTCATTTATTCGCGAAGCCATCAAGTTCATAAAATTTAGCTCGTGCGCACTCCACCCAACAGAATCATTACATTTCTTAGCTAGGTCTTTGCGAGAGAGGGTTTTATTGTTTAGGCGGTTATCCCGTTTTGTTATACGTTTTCGTCAGAACATCGATTAAGCAATGTATTTAATCGCTTCCAAATGTTTGCAGGCGTTCGCGCTATGCCAGGGTTAAATACCGTTCCGAAGTACTGTCGTTTACGTATTTGTAAAATAGAGTTCGTTTCGTTTATGTGTGTTTTTCAAATGATTAGAGGTCCTTTATGTCGCTTGATTTCATATATCGCTTATAAAGAACATTCTTTAGGTTGACAGCTTTAAGACATTAAGAGGTAATCCAAGGTTCTCGTGCCTTTCACAACCACTTTATGGTTATCAAGTAGTCATTATGCGTATCAATAAAATTTTCAATAAATATGGCGTATGCTTCGTCTGCCTCAATATTCCGGTAACCTCGTTTCCAGTTAACCTTATAAAGGCCATGAAAGAAGCGTTCAAGGGTAATTTTACTCATTTGCCGGAAAGTATATGAAATGGGTCTTGCACCTTCCACTTGAAATTTCTTGTAACTCAAAACTTATAAAGTGGTCACTTATATATGTTTTAAGAACGCCTGAGCAGAGGGTATGTTTGCAGAGTTAGTAACTATAACATCAATGAGCGTAGAAGACCCCTGCTGAATGCGAGTGGGTTGTTTTATCACATTAATGAAACCGTTCATTTAAATGCACTCACAAAGACTGTGACTATAAGATATGAACTTAGATAATGTAGATTTACATCTTCAACACACATGAGTTAGCAGTCATTTTCGTTTCTCCACGCCAAAAAGGTGCCAAAAAATAGGAGAGAAGGTGGAACGTTACCCATAGGGGCACGGTGTACAACTGAAAAAATACTACAACTACATCGTGTAGTGGCTAATGCATAGACATATGTTATTGCAGAAAAAGTGTCAACTATTTCACATTCAGTGGCATCTTTCAACAATAGCAAAGCTCCACCTCCAATCTTGTTGCCGCGATTAATATAATGTGTTTCATATATATCTTGGTATACGTAGGACTTCACAATTATCGCGATATCAGGTTTTAGTGGCCATAATTAGATCAAAAGAAAAATCAGAAGGCTCAGACAGGCTTGTGGAGTCCAGTATCCCTAAAATTTTGCTGGTTTTATCTCCGAGACATGAAGTGAAGAAAAAAACATGTCTACCCTGAGGATAGTAGTAGTGTAGAGAGAAGGAACACAACAATAGCATTAGAAATAGAGAAAAAGTTTGTGTCGGGAAACACTTATAACACACAGGCACTGGCGTCACTGGAAACAAGCGGAGGAAACCAAATTAAGTGAAATTTTTATGGATTTTCTTTTATTGCCGTCTAAAATGGTTTAAATGCGATTAAGTAGAACTGGAAGTTGGGCGCTTGTGTCTTAGTGTCATTCCGCGTTCGTGTCCTTCTGTAGCGCCGTTTCGAAGAAATTAGATGCGATTGTCCTATTTCAGAGGCTAGAGGGGAGGGGCGGAATATGTGCTGGAAGCAAGCCAGGTCACCAAACACTGCCGCTTATTTCATTTCATTCTGGTTAGGTCTACCTTCCTTCGCTTCCATTAGTCACCGTACGAAATGGCTTCCATCGCCCGAGTTCACTTGCTCTTGCATATCCCGGGTAGCCATGATTATCTTCTGATGGCGGTGGCTGGTGACTACTGAATTCAAGTGCAGCACGGAGTGCAGCAAGCCCTGCACTCGTCGATGTGGTCCTATAAGATGTAATCAACTTGGTTTCTTCAAGTTTTGCCGGGATTATGACTGCCGCCACAGAGTTATTGAGTTTCATAGAACGATCTGTGTAGGCATGGTGACAAGTTGTGCGCACATGGTAAATGTGTTCCAAGGTTGCTTGGATAGTTTTCTGCGACTTTAAGGCAGCCCTTAAAAGCATACAAAACGTCATGTGCCACGAACCCAATGAAAAAATGGTCTAAGAAATTCGACAGATCTATCATCGCAGCAATAACAAAAAAACGACATATTTTTTTTTCAATGAATTCTGGGACATTACAATATCAGCGGGAATGAACACGCCACTACTGTCACCAGGTTTCGCGCACGAAAGTGGTCACTGTGTTTTGATTCCGCTTTCGTGAACTGACGCTGCGGCTGGGCTGCGCTCGATGCCCAGTGAATGTAGAAAGCTCACCGTGAGACTCGAAAGTGTTCATCATGTGTCGTTCGCGGTCTTTGCCTCCGGATATACAATTGCATCTACTGGCTGGGTTACCACGGTGCGAACAGACCATACTGTACCGTTTGTGGCTGGGCGTCGCATTCACATAACTCCTATGCCTTCTTCATTGGTATGACCAACATCCCCACGTGCGACACATGCAGCTGTGAAGAGATGCTCACGCACAATATCTGTGTCTGTCCGCGCTATAGTGCCGAGGGGCAAATGATGTGCACAGTGCCGGATTAATTGCACAATCGTCCATTATCAGACTAAACAAAATTTGGCTGCATGAAACCATCTCCCGATGACTGTGGACGGTAATGCGCTAGCATTGAATGAATTTAGCGACACAACGTATTGCGGCCGTCGAAACGAGTAGTGTATGAGGCGTGTACTGCAGCCGCCTCCTCGACGCCCGAGCGTGGCTTCCGAAATGCATGGCGCGCTGATGCGCGCGAACGCTGAGAAACGCGTCATGAGGCAACAGGGCTCCTCTGCTGTGCTTCTTTCTGGACACGCTATGTCATCTAGTGGCACTGCCGAAAAGTCCACGTGTGGCTTAAGAAATGAGAAGCGTGTCGCGCCGGCGCCTTAGAACACTGAGAATTGTTCCCTGGCTTGCCGCACACTCGGTGGCGCGTACTTAGCGACGCAAGTTGACGAGAGGTTCATTGAAGAGCAGCATATACCCAATGCATTCAAGGCACAGCTCGTTAAAGCATCGGCGTGAGAAGCGTTCATTGAAAAGCGGCACATGCAGAGTGCATTTGTGGCGCAGCCTGCTAATGCGTAGGGTTGCTGTCCTTGCGGAACCCTTGTGACTGGTTCGATTCCGCTAAGCAACGGATAAATTTTAAAGGATGGTGGTGATGGCGGTGGTGGTGAATTGTAGCAACAGGCGAGTTTAGCCTGGCGATCAAGGCCGGCAATCGCTCCCTTTTTCGCCATTGTCTATAGAGGCAACACATTCTCTGCGGCGCATACCTCGGTACCCAAGTTGGCGTCATAGACGTTCATTGAAGAGCGAGACGCACCTTCTGGCACATATCCAGTGGAACGAACCTGGCAAACACCCAGGTTCATTGAAGACCCGCCAAGACCGAGTGGTACATACCCAGCAGGCGTCGAACGGTTTCTTCGAACAGTGGTGCCTAACCAGTCCCGCATCTATACAGGGGCCCATGTCGGCGTGAAAGAGCGTCGTTGAAGTTGACTAGGACCCAAGTTGACCCTATGGTTGGTTTCGAACGCTGTTACCTCAGCACAGCAGCGCGAGGTGCTCACCATTCGACCACGGACTACCCAGTGACCCAGGCCGGCGGGAAAATGCTTAGATACAAACATACATACAGACATAGATAGCCCCTGGAAAGTATGTGAGGTACCCTAAGAATGCTAACGCATTGAATTCCCAGGACAGTGTTCCGAAAGAACTCCGCACAGAAGCCCTTATTAACGGGCCTTTATGATATAGACTTTGAGCATGCTACTGCTGTATTGGGGTACGCGGTTACATTGCTTGTCCTCGTCTCTCTTCCTCTTTGTATCCCCCTGCTCATTCCTCCCGTGCAGAGTAAACAACCGGAACAACCTGTGGTTAAACTCCTTGCCATTCTATGCATCGTTTCTCTCTCCGTTCTGCTGATGGTCATTTCTATCTGCCTTCGCCTGAGCTATCGTTTCAATACACTGAGAGTGTTTAGGTGACATATGATATGCGTACCAGCACCGCCAGTGAAGGCGCCAGTGAAGGGGTACTGAACATTTCAGATTGCAGTCGTTGCTGTTGCGAATATCAGTAGTCTCAACGACTCACAAGAAAGACTGACCACGAAACCTGAATGTGAAAACTTCCCTTCAACAAGCAAAAATACAAAAACAAGAATAAATGTGGCTTCAAAAAGAAGCAAAGTAATTGCACTGCCGTGTACTAGACACACAAAAAAAAACCCAGAAAACATGTTCGCGTTTGTTTACAAGGAACTCGACCATAACACGAATGTCAAGCATGCATTTTCTTTAGCTATTGAGAACAATAAAAATGGAGCACAGGAACAAGAAGACAAGAAGGCGACACAAACAAGTTCTCAATCACAGCACTCACTGCAGTAAAACTTCAATTAAGAGTGAACGCTTGTTTGGATTGCCTTCTTCGTGCCTCGTCATTGCTGCATTGCAGTTTTCCCATTAATGAGATATCAACTAGTCCAACCATTCATACTATTTCCTTTAGCCGCGGATCTTATGTTGCTATTAGACAAATTCCACTTGAACGCTCAAGTCTTGTTTTAGTGTAACACATAACAACAAGTTAAACGTATTCCAATTTATCGCCCATCCTTGTCGAAGTAGCCGAGTCAACCGCCTCGCTTTTGGTGCGCAACTTCTGTCAGAGGGTAGAAACACACCCTGTGTTATCACTTCAACGCTAGCAGGCCTGCCTATGATGCGTGCGTATCCGAATCACATTTAGGTCGTTGACCTGTTATGCATGAGCATAAGGCCTACCTTACATTCGGCTGACCTTTTCAGGGCTTTTTCAAGTTATCAAGTTTTCAAGTTTCTCCTTTTTTCTCACCATGATATTTCACAAGTTTAACCCTCTTGCGCACAATGGAAAATCGTCTAACAATTTTTGAACTCCACAGATCTCTCAGACTATACTGCTACAGCTGGGGCTTCCTAAATTTCTTGCGTACGCATTTAGGTACTTCCTGTTTCAGGTAAGCGCTTTTAGTCATGGGCTGCCGGAAATATGGCCCACATTGTTCATAACAGAACAGTCATCAGCACTTGGGCTATGGCTAAACAGTTGGCACAAGCGCCACACGCATGTTTTTACACTCCAGAAATAAGCGGTTCAGTATCCCCACGGTTGCATTAATCACAGAAACCTTTTTATTATCCCTGTTTTGAGAGCGCAATTACACCAGCATTTAAACACAAATTCAGAATACAGAACTGAGTATGATTTCCATAAAGGTAATCGCAATAAAATTTAACAGTATTTCTGTTTTCATTGTTCAAATCTATTCCTCGCGAGGAACACCAGAGCCGGGGTAATGTAACAATTCTGTGTCAATGGCATGTCTTCTCTCACTTAGTGGTTTGAGCGACACTTCGGCTCCACAAAATTGACCCATCCTTGAAGCTACAAGTGCCATCAAACATTTCCCGCTCTGAGGCGACAGTAATGTGCCGCCTCTGGCTCGGGGTGGCATTTACGAAGGCCTACTCATTCCGCATTGGAATTGCGGATACGCCCATGTGCGACTCTTGTGGAACTGCAGAAACAATTGAACATGTCTTATGTCTCTGTCCCCAGTTCGACGTCGAGCGTGAAGCTCTCCGGACAGCATTGAACCGGCTGGACTCTCGACCATTTTCTGAAATGAAGATCCTTGGACCATGGCCGTATGCGTTGATGGCACAGAAAGCCACGAAGGCCTTGTTGCACTATCTCAAGTCGACAGGTCTTGGCGACCGTCTGTAGACTTCGTGCGAAGTTTCTTTGTGCGCGAAACTGTTCTCTTTCTATTTCTTTCTCTCTCTTTTCATCCCTATACCCCCTTTCCCCAGTGCAGGGTAGCAAACCGGACGTGCGTCAGGTTAACCTGCCTGCCTTTCCTCTCTTCTATTTCTCTCTCTCTCTCTATCGGCTCCGTTATCAATGGGAACAGACGTCCGCGAACGGTGGATGATAAAAGAGGCTTAGAATCAAAAGCAATGAGTCACTACATTATACCAGTACAGGGCCCACTTTGACAAATCGTACATGAAACTGCTATGCAAGAGAAAAAAGCGAGGTATTTCTTTGTCTAAAGGGTCCTTAAGATGAAGCCAACAGTCCGGTGTATAGAACACAATGTCGCAAATGTCTGTGCTCAATATATAATCACAAACGCGACGCAACGAAATTTCGAAATAAGTACGGACACTCTTCTCTACACTGTAAATCTGGTCCCTTCGAAGGACAACGTCGCAGAAGTGAATAGTAGCTTGCTCTTTAACACTCATGTTCGGAGGTTACGGATTCGAATGTATAATAAGTTTTCGGGCGGAACAGGATGAGAAACATTTTAACAGTAGTACAGAATGTTTCCTCACACTTGCGTCGGAAAATCTCACGATGTGCTTGGCCTTTGAGGAAAACGTGGGCAAGCGGCATTCTCTTACTGCTCAGAATAACGTCGTTACATGGCAGAGGTAAATATGCTGTTTAAAATGATCCATCGTATAGAGCGCCTACGGCATTACTTTTTTCGTCTCTGTTGTCGGGTTTTCCTGGCATCTTCGTCAATGTATGTGGCCATACGATATAGGTATAATTTGATTCCTCAAGTAAAGCAATGGCGAAGGTTGACATCACGTGTGGTTCTCACATTGCGTGCGCGGTGCTTTGGCACTACACTGAGAAACCCGTTTATTCGTGCCTCACTAGCGACGTCGGTGTCAATCATTGCTTGGCGAGGAATGGCGCAACTGTCGCCGTGATGCTTAGCAACCTGTCACATATGCGTATCATCACAGACGTGTTTTTCTTGATCAACAACAGTCATGGCCGTTTGATATTTTTACGTCCTTGTAGATAATGTGTCGCCGACGACAGAGCTTGCTAATTCAGGAAGATTTTTGATCAGTCGACATTTTCGCCATAATGTTAGCAGGTCCATTTCTACAGTTGGTTTGCCTTATCTTTGCAGGCCGTTCTCGCGTGATTGTGCATTGCGGCCCTCAGCTCAAAATCTGCTCTCACACACGACATTTCTTAAGTACAACGGGTGTCACCCCTATGCAGAAGTCCAATGTTATGACGAATACGCCGGCCGGTAGCAACCCGTGAACACGAAATAAAAATTTTCAGAATGAGGGTGCAGCAACATCAACCTGACTCGGCGCTCGATAATCATTTCGCGGAAAATGACTCGGTAAAGCCACATCGCCAGATAAAAGAACGACAAATTGACGCACGCGGGTTATTACGGCAAAGGCTTCTGCGTGTGAAGCTCGCGAGAAATATTTTCTGCATCATTTGTTTGCTCTGCGCAAACGCGAACGCGTTGCCTGTGTAAATATACGGACACAGAAAAAAACTAAGGTGCGGTGGCGCGCTCAGCCCCACTGGGCAAGCAAGGCACCCGAGTGGAAGGCTGAAGTGACCGGGACAACGCCAAATAGGTGGTCGCCGCGCGCGGGGCTTGCGTGTTTACGCTGCTGAGATATATACACTGGCGGCTATTTATACAAGGCGCGACCCACTCACGCAGGGCGGCAAGCAAAAAAGAGAAACGTAAAACAAAGAAAAAAAAACAGCATGAAAGATCCAGAGAAGGCGGCATAGCGCGCGAACTAGTGGCTATTCCAAGCTCTGCCCAATGCAAATACGCCGCCGCACGCGTTCTGTCAGTTCCAGAAAAACTAACGACGGAAAACACCAACATCGCGTTCGTGAGGAATAAAAAGAAAGAAACACGGGGCGAGAAAACGATGCCAGCACGAGCTGTGTTGCCAGCAATCGCTAAGGGCCCAAACAGCCGCCGTTTTTATTTCGCCGAACGGTTCCAGTTATTACTATAGCTCGAAGCACGCGACGAGCATTTGTTAGTTCGAGCTGGTGTGGTCGCGGCGTTGCTCGACGCTGTCGTTCTGGAAGCCCGCATTGTCCCCGCGGGCGCCTGGCGCGAACGGCCTGCCGCAGGCGGCCGGGCCATTGGCAGCCTCCTATTACATTATCAGGCACGATATGTGGCGTTGCCAAACTCGCCGCGCAAGCGATGAAGAGCGCTCGCGCGCAGGCGTCCGTTCACGCGTGCTATTCCGACGGCCATGCGGCAGCAAAAAGGGCGCAATCGATGCGCAGCGCGCTCAGCCTAACTGTCCGCACAGATGGTTTTAGCGTGGATGAAGAAAGCATATGCACTCTTGGGCAGTTGATAGGGTATTTTAGGTGGGCGCCCTTTACAGTCAACATCGCTGGAAGTCGGTGCTCTTACCTTAAGGGCGCGGTGGGCGGCTTTCACGTTCAATGTAGGCATTGAGTGGTGGACCGGATCTAAATTCTTAGTGACGTTAGTTACCGTAAGATTACAGATAGAAAGCGAGATCTTTTTTTTTTCGTTTTTCAATCGGTACACGCGTCTGTACACAAGCTTTTAGATATGTAGAATGTGGTGTTCCGCACATTTGAAGCCATTACTTTTTGAATATATGCGGGAGCAGCTCTCTAAGGCTTCTTGTGGGATAGCTTGTTCAATGTTCTGAAGATGTAGGTGACATAGAAAAGGTGGAAAGAAGGTACACACACGAACGTCAGTGAAGTCGAAAATTTTTAGGAAACCTCTCTCTGTATAATCTCCGCAATTACTTGGATAACTTGTTTGCAGAAGAGAAGCACAAGTGGGGATAGACCAGACCAAGTGGGTCAGTGACTATAGCGTTGTACCGCTGAACGCAAGGTTGTGGACTTGTTTGCAGGCCATGACGGCACCATTTCGATGAGGTCGAAATGAAAAAAAAAAAAGTGTAGCGTAGTGATCCGGGTGCTCGTTAATAAATCACAGGTGGTCAGAATTGAACTGGAGCCCTCTACTACGGCCTCCCTCATAACTCTCTATGCAGTTTCGGGACGTCAAACCTTCAATTTAAAGTCTGGATAAGAAGGGTGACGCCAGTGATACTGGCATGAGCGCAGCTGTTGAGTCAGTTTTTTTTACGCCTGCAATGTTTTTTTGAATGCAGGCCTAGACTTAATTGGCTGTTTCGTTAAACTAATACGGTACTTTAGATTAAGCGTACGACGGGTATAGTTAGAGTGAAGCACTTTAGCGGTATACACATGCAGTTAGCTTCTAACTACCAGCGACGAGGTCGTTGAAGAAATACACGAAAGAAATACCCGGCACCACGTTATAATAGCAAAAACGAAAAGAAAAAGGATACAAAGACAAGAAAAGAAGGAGAGAAGTCACATAATAGTCAAGACGTGCATGGCATATATTTAACAATGCATAAGTGTAGGTGCACCATCCCCCTGCAATGGCAACACCAAGCGACAGCCCATGTGCGTTGGCGGTAACTACACTGTACACATGAGACAATTCAATAGTGCTTCCTGACACGCAAGGACCTCAGCAAATCCAGCGCCCTCTACAGCGATCAATGAATTGCCGACCTGTTTTCGTCGCGGGCTATGACCGTGTGCAGATAAACAGCGTGATAAGAAAGAACATATCGATTTACATGTTACGGCTCGTTATCCAAGCGTATTGGTTTTAGGTATAACGCTGGAAGCACTGCGCGCGTTGCATAAGTACCATAAAAATATCGTAGGCATGTTTCCTGAGCTGTTGCACTTGCTCCCGGAGTGAATCGACGATTCAAAGGAACGTCTCATGTAACACGTGCGCAGCAGACGCGCTTTGATGGATCCAAATGCTCTGTTTTGACTTACGCATATGGTTGTTGTTTTCATTTATTATTTCCTTTTTCTTGCTACCCAGCAGCGCATATCATTACCGCGGATTTCATGAAAACTACTAATGCTCACAAGCCTTTGACAACCGAGCGAAGGTGCCTTTTAAAGCGAGGCTTTCTTCGCGAAGCTTCCCTGACTATTTTGACCATGGCTACTGCTACTGCGTGGCGCTGTGGCCCTCTTGCCAAGTATTTCACGAAAAAATGATTTCGGTTATAGGTAGCGCCATCTGTACTTATCCTACAGATGTGCCAGTTACTGGCTTGTTCTCCACATTATTGCACAGTGAAACAGCAAACAGTACCTAAATATCCTCGGTGCAACAAATGTGCGCCTTCAAGCGCATAGTTCGTTTATTAAATCAAAGCTTTCTATTCCTTCTTTTTCGGAGTTTGGGACTCAATCTTGGTTGGTTATGCACAAGTAGAGTGGGCAGATCCCGAAGACAGTCTAATGTGCATAGTAACGCGGGGTCCATATCTTGGCGTCTCATTGGGGATCTACGCAATTCCGAGGCTGCAACACACTGTGCAGAACATGAACATTTGTATATAGCGTGCAACTAACAGCGTCACGAAAGCTTCACTAAACATAGACCCCCCCTACACACACACAAAAAAAAGCGATTTGTAATGTGTTTGAATAACTAATAACTAATCATCACGTTGATTTGCGCGTCCGAGAAGCAAAAGTGTGATGAAATGAGCTTAGTCCATGAGAAAATATATAGATATAGATATATAGCCTTACGTGCTACGCTGTGTCCTAACGACTTTCTTTGATTAGATTTTGCTCCAGGAATGGCGCGTGCCCGGTATAAGGGGCTGGCGAAGAATAAAATGGTATTCGGAAATGACATTGAGAGCGCTCCAGAAAGTAAAGGAAAGGCTGGGAGGAAAACACGGAAGAAAATGGAAAACAACGTAATGAGTGAACGACTGAGACAAAGACCAATTAAGAGTGAAGTCTGCCAGAATAAGATTATCAGAAAAAGAAAAAGTTAAGGCCCAATCAACGAAACAGTTCTTCTGAAATTACTTAATGACTGAGAACGGGAAGAAATGACTCACAGTTTAAACGTTATTAGCGATTGAACATGATGTGGCAGTGAGAATGGGAAGTTGGGGGGCGGGGGGAGGCGTTAAGACTTGGTCACGTAAAGTATATTTGCTATAATAGAAGTTGCCTATGTGTGCAAGTTCCAAGTTAATTCGGAGAATTAAACAGTCAATGGCACTGTTACCGGCGGTATGCGCCAAGTGATAGTAAGTTGTATTCAGCACTAAACAAACACGCTAGCCCTAGAATTTGCATCAAAGCGAGATCATTAGGGTGTTTTAAACCCCTACGCGTCTGCTTTTGTGAAGATTCAAGAGTGCCACCGAAACAGGTGTCGCACTATGCGCATCAGCAAAAAGCGTTGTTACCAATTTACAAAGTTTCAGCGCCCTGTTCCATTCGCGTTGATTCTAATTAATGCACACTGGACATATCAGTTTGCGGTATAGCATTAGGGCTATAGCTTTTTCGCGTATCACGTTCGGTGTTTGTCACCAACGCGGAGGCTGAATAACTTTCGCAGTATCGGCACGACCATTTCTCGCAATTGGCCTGGATTGTTGAGCCCATAAAGTTAACTTCGCGCGCCATCATTCGTGGGCATTCTGGATTCGAGATTTGAGAGCTTCGCATTTTGCGAAAGTATATACAGGATATGAAAGTTCGCTACTATTCGGCTCAGTTAGCTGAAAGCGTTCCCTGCAGTAGGACTGGAACTGCTCTCAGCACTTTGAGTTAATTGAGCTTAGCTCACGGAGCCGCTTCGCAGACACCGCAATACCGGCGATGGAGTATTTCTTTTTAGCTATATTATTCATGCTAGCCTTCTAACACATGCGCAAGTCCTGATGTAAGCCTAAAGTCCGTCGAAGCAGTGTGGAGACACGCGCAGGCCCGCTTTGTCAAGAGGCGGACTCGGCAAGTTTGGCAATAACGCTGGAACGGAGAACCGGTGTACAGCTGTACAAAACGCTGCGAGCTAAGCCGAGTGAAAATTGCTCCCTGGAAGCGTGCTCTTGAGCGGTTGCGCTAAGCCACGCTCGGTTATTGCAAAATCTTTTTGACTTATTCTACGGACGTAGTCCCTTCCAAACCCTTCACTGTTGGAGCCTTTATTATTGTCACAGCATTGTTCTATGTCCAATAAAATTGCACATTCATGCCTCAGGGGCAACCAGAACGGTTGGTTTGCTATGAGTCACCATAGAAACTGCCGAACGGCTGTCGCGAACATATCGGCGTGAAAAAAAAAAAAAAAAAAGAACAGGAATGGTAGGCGTCGCGAGAATCGCAATCCTGTCGCGAGTTCGCCGCGTGAGGCCCTACAAGCGTGCATGTCCCAAGCAGAGCCTTCCTAATCCCCGAATTCCGTCTTCCAGGTGCATTCAAAGACGCTGCGTGTTCGGCGTATACAGTCTGAAAGAGAACGAAATAACGTTTCTGAGTTTACCGACTATAAGGGTGATGCTCCTATTTTTATATTTTTTTATTGCGATGTATACTTTTCGAAAGTGATGAGGACGCGAAGGCGCAAACTTAGCACCTGTGTGGAAGCAGGTACCTCGGGCAAAATTGAATGCGACCCAATGTGCCCCGAAACGTGTTCGCCGGCGGAAATAATATTCTGTGCCCGCGGCCATGTTATCTGCCACAGTCTGCGCTGAAGAATCCTCATGTTTTTGTCGCAACCTAAATAACGTTGTGAGTAGAGGAGACTAAGAATGTCATTTTCAGAAAATCTACTAAATATTCCTATACAAAACTGAAAATTGTCGATACGAAAGAAGATTGAAGCAGTGGCGACAACTAAGCTGGAATATTCGAAATACATTCACTCAGGCAGGTGCCATCTTCAAAAGCAAGAGTCCATATACTTTTTACCTTCGGTCACAAATTTCCGGAGAATGGTGTATACTCAGTATGATATTTAATGTTGCAAGCATGTAGTTAGTGTAACGACACGCTGTCAGCAATCTGATAAGCACATTGGCCAGGAAAGCTGCAGGGGTATCGTCGCGGCGTGTCTAGTTGAGTATAGCAATAAGAAAACAGTACCCGTCAAGAACTAAAGCGACCAAAATGAAGCAATGTTAATCTATCCAGTGATAATGAAATTTGCGCAGTGCTACTCATACCAGTAAACACAAGAACTTGAGGACGATAAGCAGGCGCCAGCATATCCTTAAACACAAAAATGACGATGATGACGATGACGACGACGACGACGATGATGATAAAAGGCCTTTGCAATCCCTAATTTTGAATATTAGCTACGTGGCCAGCCAATGACAAAGAGCACTTAAGAACTAAAAAGGCGAAATCTTGCACTAGACCACGCAAAGCTCAAGACACAGCGAAGCTGGCCTATTGATTGCGTGTCTTGGTTGTAGATAGGTTATCTCGCTCTCTTTCTTTCTCTCGCTTTCTTTCTTTCTCTGTTTCTCTCTCTCTATTTCTTTCGCTATTTCTTTTTCTCTCTATCTCTGCTTCTCTCTCTCTCTCTCTCTCTCTATCGCTCTCATTTTCTATTTCTCTCTCCCAAAGGAAGTTGTGTTGCAATCGTCAGTACAATGCAACCATATGGTTCCCATGAATGCACGTTCTGCAAGCGTGGGCGTATACCGCAGTGGTTATGACGCTCGCCTTCGGACCGTGGGTACCCGGGCTCGAATCCTGCGTCGCCGAGAACGTTCATTTTGTTATATTTATTTCTCTCGGGCGGCGAGCGCAAATGCGCCAGGATGACGTCACGTCGCATGCGCAGTAGCGCGCAGCTGGCGGGAGCTCGGCGGAGCCGTGTCTGTGTGGCGTCGCCTAGTTGCCATGGCTACGGCGCAGCAGTTTCGTGCCACACGCACAAATTACGGCTGGAAGAAGACCACGACGCTCGAGCCAATGCTGATGATAATTTCGTGGCAAACGTGCAAATTACGGCTGGCTTAAATAGCTTCGCTCTTAAAACTTGGTGAATACGGCCCCGGAGCAGCAGAATTCAAATTGAAGCACAAACTTAAATATAGATAGATAGATAGATAAATAGATACTGGAACAGTGGGGCAGGACGCAAGCAATCCAACTCCCGTAGCCACTCTACCACGGCAGCTGTGGCAGTTGAAACAACCCCTGTGAATAGCGAATGTTCAGAAACACCGCCTAAGAAAGTATGATATGCTAATGCATTGGCAGGGAATCAAATGCATCCTGTCCAGATACATACATAAACAGCTGCAGACGCGGAAACGCCACATCTAGCGAGACTTCAAGCAGAAATTAGCCGGATCGAAGCGGCCATGAAGGAACTAACATCGCAGCTAGCTAGAGCGAGAAATGCGTACACGCTGGCGAATTCAGGCCGACAGAGAAGAACAAACAACCACTCCAGACGAAGGTGAATGTCAAGAGAAGCAGGCGTAACAGCATGACGCACCTAAACAACACGTGCAGCGACAGTCCAACCGTTCGATCTCGAACCAACGGCAGGGGCACAAGTGCACGACGCTGTTTTCCCAAAAATTAAAAGAGCAGCAGCAGGAACAGAGTCTACAGACTATTGAGATGGAAGCCCTGGTTAAGGTGTTAACTGAAGCGGTAACCTCTGGCCGTAAGAAAACAATGCACAACGACAGCTCTCTTGGGGACTGGCGTTCGACCGTAGACCTGTTATCGCCACCATGGCTCCAACAGAGCAAGAAGAGCCGACGGTCCAGCTACCCGGCCCCCGAGTCCCCGGCAGTTCTCCAATGGAAATGTCGTGGACTCGGGACATGCGCACCGGAGCTGAACTTGGTCTTCGCACATACGTTCTACCCACAAGTCCTTCTGCTGCAGGAAACGCGATGACAGTCTGCGAATGGGCGAGGCTACACTGGCTACTTCTGACCGAGCATCCAACACGACGGTATCCGCAAGACAGGTTCCTCATACGTCGAGGCCCAAGCTGTAGTGCTCTTGAAGAACTCAGTGCCAGAGGTAGAAATTGACACGTCAACCTACTGCTCAACGCACCAGGAAGTCGTGGCCGTTCGATTCAAATTGGACACTCGTTCTAGAATCATCACCGTCTCCGTGTACATGCGGCCCAATACGTGCATGCTCCACTCTGGTGCATTCGACTGGATAGTCGACCTGCAAAACCGTTACCCAAGAGAGCACCTGGTAATCGGAGGAGACTTCGATGCACTACATACAGAGCGGGGCTACCACAAGGGGCTCTATAACGTAAAATGATTCCAAACTGTTTTGATTCCAAACTCCTGAAGTCAAATTTACGTAACCACCGACGCAAGCACCGGGCGGTGACCCGCAGCGTTGTCTGAACAACCCAATCAAACACTCTCCTCATTTATAGGATGTCACCTTTGTTCGCTTTCAAAAACCAATAAAATTGTCTACACTCAGCGGTTTTTCTTATCTAATTCGCTGACAAGATGCGAGCAGCACGCTCTAGTGGAGAGGGTTTCGATGGGGCCGAGCCAGCACAGTGAAAATAGATAACCGCATGAAGAGGGTCGTGCCGGCTTCTCCGATTGGTCCGCTTCGCCTTACTTACCTTGCGGTGGCTCGTCGAAAATCGCTGCGGCGTGCAACGGAAGGATAAGAATGCCACTAAAACAGATCCTCAGCAAGGAAGAGTTGGCAGGGCGATGTCGTATACATGCCGAAAGGGCTCGATAACGTTTTACTGCCACGCAAAAAGGTTTATCATGCGCAAATAAATACATGCTCACCGGCAGGTGCGAGTAGCGAGGGCCTGAGCGATCGGCGGGCAGACATCTTCTATTCCTTTCGGAATGGGGCAGTCTGTGGCTATTCAGAAGAAAATTTGTTTTGTTCGGCATATTAATGCATTTTTTTCGCCCACACATCTCTTTGACGTGGTGAGTTTTCGCGCTTTTGTGAGGTCACGTGACAGACAGGCGAAGTGGGCGTAGCCAGAAAACATTGGACCAATAGCAGAAGGCTAATGGTGAAAAGGCGTCAAATCAAGAATGGTTATTTTTCTTTTGTGCGGTTTAATCATGCATAATCAGTGTGTACACGTTATATCAGATGGGGAGCTATCGCGGTTTCCGTGACGTCGCGTGACAGACAGGCGAAGTTGGGAGTGGCCCGAAAATGTTTTTACCAACCGTGGAGGCTGATTGTAGAAATTGGAATCAAAACAGTTTGGAATCATTTTACGTTGTAGCGCCCAAGGTCCTTGTAGCTACGACCGTTGGTGCAGCAGCTGGTTTGAAGTCGGGCCCTGCGGTCCCACAATTCGAAGCACCGCATTGGCAAATGCAGCGGAGTGAGGAGGGTTACTTCGGCAGAACAATCTTAACTATTCAACTCGTCATGCAGTACACCCGCGGCATCGCAACACAACACCTGACCTGACATGGGCGCCACCATGACTTGTGCCGGAATGGCGATGTCACCCAGGCACCACGAGCGGCGACCGTTAGACGATCTGCTATCCCCATTTATAAAGCCGCCAACCGACGACCCAGACGTCAAATTCACACCATTGGTTGGGCAGCCTTTCGCGAAAAGATAGGCAACTACGAGCGGTCACTGCCTTTGGTGATACACTTGCAGCGGGCCAGCCGCGAAGCTGCACGGGATCTTGAAGTGAACATCGGCGTTCCTTCAACGGACGCCCATCTACTCAACTTGTGGGACCGCAGGGCCCGACTTCAAACCAGCTACCGCACCAACGGTCGTTGCTACAAGGACGTGCTCAAAGCCTGGAAGACACCTGACCATTCGAAGCACTGCGCCTCATCTCACTCACGTCCCTCTTGTGCATGTCAAGTAATAGCGCACAAGGCCCGCACCGGTACTGCACTTACGCCGGATGTGCCTGCACGCTGGCGTGTACACAAGGAAAGAAGACGTGTTCCTGACAACGCGGCAGAAGACCTACCACCCACACAAAGCAGGTGCAAAATGACAGCTGCGCCAACCATCAGGCACTTGCTACGGGATTGCTCAAGGTATGCAGCCTTCCGACGAAAGCACCAGGGGCAAGGAGCCAGTTTCGTGGAGTGGATCCGTCCCTCAGCGGAGGCCGACAGTATCCTGCAAGTGCTGTTCGCCTTTGCTGCGGAATGGGGCATTCTCCGCATGGTGTAACCGTGCAGGGAAGCATTCCTCGGAGGCTGGCCATTTCCTCATCTCCCGATTTCCTAACTCCATTACCCTTAATAGGCCGATGAGTCATCCCTCTTAAAAAAAAAAAAGCTGTATCATCGTCATCATGAGCATAGTTGCTTATAAATGCAAAAAACGACATGTTTCGCAGCCCGTTAACATAAAACGTACTTTATAGCCACTTGCTCTAGCCATTGATAAACTGGGGCTTCGCTCTTAAGAATACCGAGCTTTCAGGCCTGTTTAATCACACGAGAAAAATAAACTTCAGAAAAAGAAATGAAGCACATCATCCGACTTAGACAGTTTTCTAGTTCAACTACTAGCAATCCAAGAATGGCGAGTTTAATTTTTCATATTCCTTGGAATCTTCTACAATTAATTCAGTTGTTTTCTGGCCAGTACTAAACGCCGTATTCTAATTTCATCGAAATCTTGGCCGATCTGTATGAGCCATCAACAGAGGGCAAGTAAGCAAGCAAGGAAGCAAGTAAGCAAAAACAAACAAACAGACAAACAAACAAAGGAACAGACAAACAAACAAAAGAACAAACAAACAAGCAAGCAAGCAAACAAAGTAACTAACTAAATAACTACTTGCATGCTGCAAGGCTAATAGGCTTCTTTTTTATTTTCCTGTATTTGCTGTGTGGCATTACGTGTGGGGAATAGGCACACAACGTATAAGATCCGGCACCCGTTATGAATATACAGCGTTCTTTGCTCTAAAGGTGCCTCCACAAAAAGGTAACTTCATTGACTTCATGAGATGCGCTACCAAGAACGCACAATAATTTCGACACAGTACGACCCCAATAATTCTGCTGCCCCCCAAAAAAAATAAGAAGAAGAAGAACGAAAGAACATTGGCAACATCAAAGAGTACGTATACTACCAGCCCGCACAAAACGGGAGACGGACGAGACTAAAGGAAATAGCATTGATTTTCTATTTTTGCACACATCCGTTCTATAAATTACACATGTACTTGCCTGTCAGAGAAGGATGGCACTGGCGCATTACACCCGTGAATGCACGTTTCTTTCTCTTTCTTCTTTGTTAGATTTTTTGCCTATGCAGGATGGTTTGCGTGATTTCTATAGGCTTGCGTTGTACTTCGAAAGGAGACCTTATTCGTGCAGTGACTCAGCCGGAGCACATGTAAGCGAACTAGAGACGCGCTGTCTCAATTAGGGTCCCTTGTGCTGCCTTTCTATAACTTCCAGCGCTTCTATTATGCGCTCGCTGCACCGCACTGCCGTTATCTATCGCTTTGCTGAAAATCGACACCGGTCCGTTTTATCGCACGTATTTGGAGCGACGTACCGCGCTTTTCATCTGGTTAAAAGGAAACGACGGTGTCTGGAAGGAAATGGAGGGCAGCAATCATTCGGTGGTGCTCGTATGCGACCATTTTTCGCTACGTAAGAGAATATGTGATTTTTACGTGACGGTTCCCACAAATATACTCGTTGATTGCACTGAAGAAAGAAAAAGTTAATACGACGTTTTTTTATATATGATATCGGCAGGGAAATGAGACTATTGTACGCGTGCTTCTGTCAAAAGGAACACAAAGTGATCGCGCAGGTGATTGTGAGAAAATGAAGGTCGAGGAAAGGGGCCGAATTTTTCTTAAGTAAATATTCTTTGTTATTTACAAAAACGGAAAAATTATCTGAACTTTCACAGGTGTGAATAAATAGGGATAATTAGCGAAACTTCCACTGCAAAACAGAACAACCCAATAGACAAAATGAGAGATAAAACGAACTCTCTATTGTCTATTTTGTTTGCCCATCTTGTCGCTGGAAAGTGTCTAACCAATCCGGCCAAAAAACAAATTCATGCTGAGAAGAATAAGCGTTCGATTGGATATTAGGGCCTCTTTAAATTGATATTGGTCCTTCACACGCGACCTTAAGTGGCGCGGTTCGCTTTTGCCGTATTGGAGGGGTAACACATTAGAGGAGAAACAAATCATAATATGATATGGTAACTCAGGCTGCTGGCAAATAAAAGTACAGTATGGCTGTGCTATCAGTACGTCCATAACAAGCTCTAGTCCTTACAGAAAATGTTATTGAGGAGTCGTCTCGAGATAAATACACCATGTATTTGACTAGGAACCATACAAAATTTTTAAAAACTACGTGCGGCAGTTATCCCCATTCTAGTTCCTGAGCTGAATAGCTTGAAGAGATGGACGTTACCATCACGAGACATCGAAATGCAGAACTGACAGTATTAAGAAAATTGAACTAATGAACTTTATAACAAATTACTTTACGACATATATTGCAATGTACAAATTGCAGTCGTAGAGTTGGCAAGACATATCAACCTGGCACGAATTCTGAGAATAACACGTTTCGAGTTATGCGTTCCTAAAGTGCGCTACAAAACGTCTTGGTGTTCCAGTTATTGTCGTCGTGAAATACAAAAGAAGGCATTTTGTTAAAATAGCAGTAATTGCAACAACGGCGCCTTTTATGGCAAGTTTGGCGGCGCTTATAAACCATAGTGTGAGCTTCAAAATTCCTTCCTAGAGGACCTACCTTGAGAACTCACTGGCATGACTTCGTAAACTACAATATGGGCCCTAACGTAATAGTTATAAAGTTGATCGGTGAAATTCTTTTGGTTATTCACTCTTACAACTTGATTTCTAATGCAAGTAATGTCCGCCTCTCCGGGGAATCCAGGTCAAGGATTAGAAATATGCTATCTGCCACAAGCGATTGTGTTTAATTCTGTACCAGTGATTTCGAAATGCACGGATTAATTAATGCTGTATAAGTATGAGGGCGTCTTTCATTCATTTTTTCTGCAGCCTTAGCGGAGATTTTTTGTTAACATTTTGTTCTTTTTTTTTCTTTGGTCGGAGATGAAACGGAGCGCCGGCCTTTAGATTTCGTCACACTGGTGCTCAGCACGTTCCCGCCGCTTCCCAAGCATTTCGTCTGACGCATCCCACTTTCTTTTCTCTTTATTTTTTTCTTTGCGTGTTACAGTTCTCCTGCCCTTTCTTTCGTCTTGTTGTTGTTGTTTTTTTTTCTTTGTTACGTGCTTGAAGGATGCTACACGCAGCAAAACGGAAACCCGCGTGACATCACACGCTCCGAAGCGCACGCCCACTATGGAATCCTTAGGAGGGCGTGAAATGCACAATCCCCCTGTCAGAGGCACCCGCGGCGCGCGCACACCCGGTACACCCATGCACGCACGCACGCACGCACGAACGCACGCACGCACGCGCACGTACTGATGTGTCAACGTGGGCCGGCTAGAGCAGGCGGCTATCGCGTGAAGCTCGTTCGCTTCGTTTGCAGCTGGCGCAGACGTACGTCGTCTTCCATCCTAGCGTAAGAGAAACCAGCGCTTCCTAAATAAAGGAAAAGAAATCCAAATTTTCCTTGCTATTCCTTCGTGCCATTGTATCTGCATGCCACCGGTGTCATCCAGCAGAACACACTTGTTTCTTCTTGTTAGCGATTGCTCAGTGCTATCTTATTACCACATGATGCGTCTAAAATATCCGGGTAGTAAACTGAGGTGGTTCAGTTAAGCGTTCTTGAATTTTCAAACTTCGTATTCAGTAATTCTAAAGAATATTTAAAGCAGCAAGGGCCGAGCATATACTCGTATATAAACCACCATTATACAATTTCACCTTAAGCCATTTGTGTGAGGCCAGTTGCTGGGTTTATGGGCGTATGTGGTATTTGTGTCGTAAGTTGCAGTGCGTGCTAGAAAACTCATTCGAACGCACGATTCCCAATGCGGAGGACGTACGTCGGTGCCCATAATTCTTGCTCTACTTACAAAATACGCCACGGGAGCCTTCTAGAAAAAGAAAAGAAACTTGAGCAGCAAGACCGTATATGAGCGTCGTAAGAAATAGCTGAAGATTAGGGAGCTATTGAACATCATTCACGCAATATATTGCATATAATTGCAGAATGCGAGAGAGCCAGGGCATTATTTTTGTTTGTTGTCGCAGTAGTTGATACAAAAAAGATTGCTGTAGTGTGGCGGGATTTGATCTATTTTGCACTAGTGTTTCTGTTGCTTAAGTAATGCGTTCGTACGTGTGTGAGTGTGCGCGTGTGTGTGTGCGTGTGTGTGCGTGCGTGCGTGTCTGCGCGCGCGTGTGCGTGTGTGCGTGCGTGTGTGTGTGTGTGCGTGTGCGTGTGCGTGTGCGTGTGTGTGTGTGTGTGTGTGTGTGTGTGTGTGTGTGTGTGTGTGTGTGTGTGTGTGTGTGTGTGTGTGTTCGTGAGTGCAAGCTTTGCCATTTTTTGTCGCACTCACTTTTTTTCATTGCTCACCCTCACACCTGAAGTTTGATGCCAGGCCTGTCGATAGGCAAACCTCTCCAGTTCTCACAATTCTCTCTCCCTCTCTCTTAGACAACAACTTGTTGAGTATATGATCCTGCACCAAAGTTCTATGCCGCTTTTGTTTGGTTCGTACTTATACTCTGCACTCTTCATTCACGTTATATTTTATCTGGTGATTATTTTTGATATTGTCCAGCCTGAAACGACATGCACAACCGATGCCAATCGTTAAGAGGATATATAGAGCTTTACTTGTACGACTACCGCTTCCTTCCTTTATATGCCGCATTATGGTAGGCAATTTGTGATTCCGACAAGTGCCACTGCTGCAGAGGCGGCTTTAAAGCTTAACTTGACAAGATAGCCCCATAAGTACCACGCATTTATGAATGCGCGGCGATTGCGGACATGTGCAGAGCACTGAGAGTTGCCGTGGCTTTCTTGTTTGCCTGTGTTTTTTTAGGTCAATACACGATTAGTGAAGCGTCAGGAGCTTTCGTCTACAAAACTAAACAACCTGGAAGAAACCTCACTCCGAGGCACGTAAGTGCTGGGCTCCCAGCCGGGTTATTTCGTCGCGCTGCTTAGCTTAATAGCGCACTTCGCATAATTAGAGCACGCCCTAAGCGAAGTGCGGTAAATGGGACCCCATTAAGTAGACGATGGCGACAACGACAGTTTCCGCACTTCGGGGGAGAAAGAAAAACAGAAAGGTAATGCTCGCGCGCCAACACGAATGAGCGTCGCCTAAATCGGCCCGCGCACAATCCCTGCAAGTCGCGAAATGCCCTTTGTTTGTCAGGAGATGTTGAATGCCGCGTTGGGTACGTACACATCGAAACAGGGATAGGAGCTTGCCATACGCTCTGGCTCCGGGGGGGGAGCTGAGAAAAGGGGCCGTCGCCAACTGGTATCATTCTGCTTCAGTCCGTAAGGACCACGTGGCAATACGCTTTTTTCTCTAGCTTAGTATTGCAGCTCACTGCGAACGCATTCCAGATAGATTAAGCACACGATTTTTCTCAAGCGTTAGTTTGGCCGAATGACCAATGTAAGTGAAGGTCATGATGCAGACGGGACCAGGTGCTTTCTCCGCCTTACATCAAGCTGAGTCGTGGTGTAACTTAGAGCTTCTAGAAATACGAACCGATACCGGAATTCGGGCTGTCTTATATTGCTTAATTAACGGCTGCTTTTCATTGCTTCCTAATCTTTAATCCCTAAGTGGGGAGACAAGAAGATAATAAATTGTACCGTCAGGAAAGAAAAAGCCATTTAGGCAAAATTTTGGTGCGCTGTGCTGAGGAAAATTGATATGCGCATTAAATAATATGCACGGACAAGTGTCTATGAAGAAATGCCTGTGACAGGAGTTGTGACGAGTTATCAGCACATTTATGTGGTCTGATAAGGCATACCAAGAAGTCATTTAAAGAGAAACAATGCGGAAATATTGTGATGCTTTCAGACTACGAACGAATCTCAGAGGATCTCTCTGCAAAGCGCAGCGAGGATTTCTTCACGAGAGAGTTCCACGCGCATTCCCTTTAATAGCACCGACGTCGTAGTTAAATGGGCGGTGCTCGTAAGCTTCGACATGTACGCAAGCAACGACAGAGATCATCAAAAGGCGTTCGGTGGCATCACAAGTACGTGTGTCAACAGCCAAGAGGTCCAGCCTACCGTTTGGTCTGACTTGCAGAAGGCCGTCAGGGGCCACTAGTTCCAAACCATCTCTCATAGCAAGGCGATTGAGACGCGTAATACGCTGTACTGTGTCCTTTATCATGTCTGCTTTATTTCCAGCGCATAAGCTAGGGACACTCCAGAAAAAAAAAGCTGTCATAGACAGCTTGAGGGGACCTGGGGACCATGCAGAAAGCAGCAAAAGGTACATTCAGTGAACATACAAAATTAAAGTACTCTACATCAGTAATTATTTCCAAATAATGCCGACATTATACAAAACTGATTAAGAAAACAATAAAGTTATTGTAGTAATGACGTAATTTCTGCGTGCCCATTATGCCCCCCATCCCCCCTCCATCCATGCTATCAATATCATAAATAAATTATACAGTATACAATCAACACTGGAATTTCGCTATAAATGCTAAAACTACAGTAGTGATATATATATATATATATATATATATCATCACCAATTTTACACATTGTATTCTAAAAAAAAGATATCTTTTTATGAGATATTAGTCAGCGCCGCGAATGCCATATTCATGTAGTTTCAATAATAAAATATCCTGGTTAACACTGTCAAGCGCTTTTCTAAGATCACTTAATAGACCAACAGTGTTTGATTTACCTTCAATATCGTTCAATATTTAATTTTTAGTACATAATAGAGGTAGATCTGTAGATTTAGTTTTCAGTGAAGTATACTGTGGAACATTTCTTACGTGGTGTATAGATTTAAAATTCATTAGACGTCTGTTAATGGCGTTTTTAAATACTTTGAATAGCACAGGCCGCACATAAATTGGCCTGTAATTGGATATATCACTAATGGCACCTCCCTTGTGTATTAGACATGCGCGGGAAAGTTTGAGATCTGAGGGGAAGATTCTAGTCTCATGGATTTGGTTGATTTATGTGTTAAGGGTAGGAATGTAAGAGCTGGAACATATTTGATGGGGACGGCGCACAGACCATCTATTCCCTCCAATACATTGATGCGAATTCTAATTATAAGGTTCGCCACCTGGCTAGATGATCATGGTCAAGATTTGACAAGCAATGCGTGACCTGTCAAGTCATCCGAAGCCATTGGTTGAACATCCACCTGAACCGGTATTCCAAAGCCTTATGTTCTGAGAACAAGCTCTAATAGCATAAAGTAGAAGTCGACATCCGAGTGTTGCTTATATCTTCTTTCCTCGATGCTTACGATTTTATTACTCGCCTTTCTGCGCACCTTACTCTGCATACCGCCAACAGTAACCAACCTACGTAGGTGGCACATAAATTGAAGGCTTTTAAGCATAAACTAACTTTTTGCTCTATTGTAAGCTGCCTCAAGAATCAAACAAAGCCCCTCGACTACCGAGGTAAGTGATCAGGAATGTACAAAAATTCACTTCGAATCCAAAGAAACTCTCCTGAAATCCAACCCATGTTGCCCGTTCATGAAACGACAGAAACAAAAAAGAACTCAGCTCTCCGGTGGACTTTAACTCGGGTCGAAGTGCCCAGACACATAGCTTAAAGCCTTACGGGCTAAATGTGCGTCAAATATCCAGTAAGCAGACGAATGAACCTAAATCTGTTACAGGCTCGGGCTACGTAGTCCCAGGGAGGCACGATGTAACGGCAATTCTCGGAAGTATGAGCAACTAGTTGGCATTATTACGGCAGCCTTCCAATGCGCGAACGGGAGGAGCACTTAGAAGTGTTTTAAAAAGTGATCTCGCAATGGTTCGCGTCGGTCACAGTGGCACCTCAGAAGCTGTGCTTTTTGAGTATTTCTGAATGGCCTTTTCCGTCTTCTGGAAAACGCTGTAAAAAAGGCATACTCAGCAGAATGGACATGGAATTTTTCAAAAAAAAGAAGAAGAAGAAGAAGAAGAAGAAGGCCGAGGAAGCAAAAGCAACGCTTCGGAGAAGCACACGTCAAGCGTGGAAGACGAATAGGTCCACGCCGATGTGAGTGGGATGAACTGGCTACGAATCTCCCCGGCAGTTTACCACGTACCCGCAGTAATATGATACCTCCGGTAAAACTTACTTTTTGTCACCATACAGTTTAGGAGCCCACCTCTTGCAATTACCACACGTACAGCCACAGACAAGCAGCTGCCGTCCCGGCTGTTCCTTCAGAAACCAGAATCCTGAGCTTAGAAATGCATTCCGCGCCGCTATGAGACCCATGATACCGTAAAGAACACGTAATTAAATTTGTATGCTGACTGTATTCACAAACTCATTTAACAATGAATTCTTACACCTATTCTCTCAAGATTAAGAAACCGACAATATTTTCTGGTCGTTTCTGATCTTTCGAGGCCAATTTCGGAACTGCTAGATAAATGACTTCCCAACTGTATTCCCAGAAGTACCAAAAGCTTTCTTGCTGGTCTTGATCTGCGGGCTCATCGAAAGCAGTTGCAAACTGTTTTGCAGCTTTTGTGACTTATTATTGAAGCACTTTGCCTTAGATGCAGCATGTCAAAATCTTTTTTAATAGAGTATCGGCCCAGTTTTGAAACACGCGTTTCTTTGTCTTCTTATTTGCAGCTTACCTGCACTATTTGGCGTGCATTTATTAAAGTACATGGCAAAGCCTAATCAACGGATATCATGGTTAGAAAAAAAATTGATCAGTATTGCGAATGTTAGGGGCAACTGTGCACTCCGTTCACAGTCCCCTATGTGTCACAAAGTAAACTCGCATCCTGTCTCGCTGCTCCACCTCACATTCTTATATTCCTATATCTTCTCATATGTTCTCTCGATAACTCATTTCTCATGAAGGCAAAGGCAAACAAAAATAAACTCATATGTGGCCTCCACCATTCTTCTATGATTTGATAGAGGTGCCATTCACGGAGTCTTCTGCTTGCGCTTCACTGTATGTACATGATGCCTCACTAACTGCTTCATCAATCTGTATTAACAGCGAAGCTTTTAAGCCAGCCGTGAATTGTGGCGCGTATCAAGAAACTATTAAGAAAGAAAATAAATTAAACTTTCTTGCCAAGGCGAGATTCGAACCCGCGTATCTCCGATCCCAAGGCGAGCGTCGTAACCACTATGCTATGCAGCCACGTTGCAGAACATGCATTTATGCGAACCATATGATTGCGTTCGAGCATCGTCGTCTACGCCCACAGCTGGCGCGTTCGTACGCTCGTGCTCTGCGAGGTGACGCGGTTTCGCGCGTTTGACAGCGAGAGCGCGCGCGCGAGAGAGAGGGGAGAGAGAGAGAGAGAGAGAGAGAGAGAGACGCATTCATGGAGCGGGTCTCCTGGAACGCGGTGTCAGTGTTGCAAGCTGCGCTATGCAACGCGCAGTGACGGCCGTAAGTCTGAGACGCGCGAAAAGAAATTATCATCATAATGAGTAATAAGATTAAAAGTTCGCGCGCACTTCCGGGAAATGCTGGGCTACGATCGCCCAGCTTCGCTGTTTCAAGAGTTGCGCGGCCGAGCGCAAGGTTAAGCGTTTTTTTTTTTTTTGAACCTATATTGTTGTTCGTGCACTTTGTTCTCTTATTGTCATTCTACTGTGGGCCTTCCTCGTAGAATTTGAGCCTCATTGCACTAAGTTACATTTCTGTAAATATGATTCTGTGGGCGAGTTTGCAAGCATTTTTCAAATGGTCATTTTAAACCTTTGATATTCTACCTCCGTCAAATATGTTACGGTGAAGAAAGAATGCTGAAGCGCAACAGTCAAACGTCCATTTTGGCAGCTGAATTTTACAATGAAGCTACCAACCTCTGTTTTCTCTTCCATTGAGCGCGGGAAACTAGACGGGCGTGCGAAATTAATGTGAAGACAGACGCAGCGTAGTTTTCAATGTACATCTCTGTTCCAGTAGAGGAGACGTATGACCTCAGCCGCCCTTCGAATCATCCGGGACTCTACTGCCTGTCGCCGGGTAAGACATGTACTCAAGCGCAAAGAAAAATACGAAAAGAGGAAAACTGAGAGACTCTCGATAATTAATGAAGATACGAGCCACACAGGCGCGTTCCGTATATCATGAGAGTAGATTTAAAACCAATGAAAGCAGGCTCCAACCCATCACAGCATGAGCATCGATGGATGCCTGCATCTTCCAGCCTGAACATACGGGCTGCCAATTAACCTTATTGTGAATACGATGACCAACTAAATCCTCTTTCCCAGCCCTTGTAGAGCACCGCTCTTAGGAGCCCGTTCCTGCGGCGAGCGTCGGCGGTGGCGTAACCGAGCGACGAGCACAACGAAAGATGAAAGCGAACGCGAAGCGCAGCCAGGGGTGAAAGACGCCAGGAGGAAAACGAAGAGGAGGGTGCAGTGGAACCATGAAGCGGAAAGCGGAGGAGGGTATGGCGAAAGCGTGAGAAGAAAAGAGCAGTGCGGCGACGATGGGCACGAGATGGCGCCAGAGATGACGCGTCACCCACGCGCTGGCTCTCGTCACCTCCAGATTAGCAAGGCAGTTGCGCCGCACTTCGCTCCGTTTGCAGCGTGCCGCACGAGATGGATTGTCCGCGCCAGCCTATATATCGCGAACTGAAAACACCTATAGAGCTGTGCTGGAATTTCGCATTAGGGAGTATCGTAATCGTTGGTGAATTTTTTCTTTACGGCTCAGAATACCCCTTCTTTCCTCACATCCTCCCTGGCTTTGTCCACACGCACAAGATACTCTACCACAAAGCCTCTCGATACAACAATGCATCCTCAAGGCCATGAGTGTTGGCTCTAGCCCACGAGGCACCGAAAGAGCTCCTCTGTTCCTTTGACCAGCACGTTCACCAATCGCATATTCTGGGAAAACAGGCACGACACCCTGAAAGCACCGAAACATGGTCTGTAGCGAACAATGTTTCTTCTCTCTACATGTTGCTGTTTGCTCTACCGTGACGCCACAGTCCTTCTGAGCAGGTCTGTTCTGAATGAGGCGCATTTAGGGAGTACAGGTGCCATTTGATTTCCAGAAAATTTCGCCATTTAACCAACGCTCAAATTTTGAGCACAGGTAGCCGAGTGTGTTTTGTTGTATACCATCTCTCGGTGTACCCGTAATTGTAGATACGTTTGCGGATTCCTAGTGCGCGTACACCCAAAGACGCTGCATATGAGCCCGTAAATGTACATGTACGTAAATAAAAGAAACAGGCAGTGACCGAACCCGACTTATTTGTTAACATATCAAGTACATACAAGAAGTATTTGTACGATCAATGTCGTAACGCTTGTTTCACACTCACTGTTACACACTGTTACGTGCTCTGATTGCTATGTACAAATGTTTTGTTTTCGGCACCAATGATCGAAGGCTTGTTGTGAGGAAGTTGTAACGTCAACTTAGTCAGGGCCTAGCTTTCTTTCTTTTTTTTGTGAATGCGGACACAACTTTACCTCGCCATTTTTATTATTTTATTCTAATTCCAAAAAAAAAAGCGGGCCCACATCAATTTCCCTCATTTCCTTGCCTCTGCCCTGCCTTCCGCTTCATCTTGCCTCCTTCCGCGTCGACTAAATATTCCGAGAGCGCGGGGTTATTCGGTGCCGTCGCAAGGAAAGGGACACGGTACAACAGGACGATACGGTTATCGGGAGCGGCGAGTCATTTAGCAACGGCGCCCGGGTCAGCACCCATTAGGGCGGCCTATCTCTTTAGACCCATAATTCATCGGCGCCATCTCTGTTCCCCGGGCCGCGCTCCGAGGAGAGGTTTTGGTTTTCGTCGCCGGGGCTTTGTTGGAAGCTCGCGTCGCCGTTCGCCAAAAGGCGCCACGCCGTTGCTCGCAGTCTTCTCTCCGACATCGAAGATCACTCTCTATCGCGCGTCGCCCCTTTTTTGCCTCTGCGCACACACTCCGATATCCCGCATCCCCTTGCCCCTTTTTGCCGCGGGGAGCTTCCCTTTCTCCTCACCCGACAGCCTCTCCTCCTCCGTGCCTCACTAAAAGCGTGCTCCACTAAGCAGGCCGCGTATCGCCTCAGCCGTCGAATTAGGAGACTTGCCGGGAACGATTCGCGAAACGCAATTTATTCAGGCAGTGTGCGTCTGCGACAAAGGTGAGGAAAACAGTGACAGTAAAATACACAGATACCTACACGTTACGACGGAGTTTGCTTAAGCTTGAAACGCCAGCACCATCGCAGTAAAGGATTCAACATGAACCAGCTCATGTCTCTGCACCAGAAGTCTATCGCGTCAATGGCTAGGGTGATTACACAATGCAAGAGAACCAAGCCTAAACCAATGGCGTAGTTCCCTTTTCTCCCGTTCTTTACTTCTTACGTTATTATCTACCCGAATGTACATTGATGCTTATCAGTTAATTGTGGATTTTAAATCATTCATTAAGGAACAACAAGACGTCACTTTCGTACGCGAATGGCTTTACGAATTCGTGAATGCTCATTGGCTAATGCCATTTTTAGCTTCCACAATGCTGCACCGATTTACAGGCATAGAACACAGCTAAGCTAGCGGAGAAAGCGCGCGAGATCTGCTCCGAAGGCAGGAAGCGATCAAAGAGCTTGAAATATAGCTACGTCCACGAAAGGCGCTGCTGCAGAGACGGGTTTAAAGGGATAAAAGCAGCCTCCGGCTAGGTACTCCCTATCCCGGCGTCTGCCCTACGCTTATGCTCTCATTCTGTCATTATTTTCCTTTTTTTTCGTTCCCTTGTTCTCGTTTTACGTCGTTTACACAGACACGATAGGTTTTCATCGTGTTTTGACGGTCAGGTGTTCTGGGTCACGGTAAAGAATGGAGGCTTAAGACGCCCGTTATACCAGGCTCTGTTTCCTACATCGACCGCGCTTGCTCGAAATAACGACGTTTTAGGGTAACCCTCGTCACCGGCCCAGCATCGTCCAGATGAGCAAAGCACAGTACTGTGGTGAATGACAATACCCGCAGGTGATCTGGAGGCTCACCGGATGCCCTTCTTTTTCGTAGTTAGACTTTCAAGCACTGCAAAATATGACAAGAACGCCTGGAGGCTTAGATGTTACCCCATGTAAGAAGAAAGGTGGCATTCGATTCTCAGTTCATTTTTCCTGAAGTTAAACATTTTCTAAGTATCTAGAGGTCGAAGTCGCGATTCTGAGGTTTGCCACCTGCGCTTAAATATAAACTGCTTTGTAAGAGCTCAAAAGAAAAGCAACACTTGTCGTCAATTCATACGTCGACATCTTGTGTCCGAAGGTCACAAGATGTCATATCATCGACAAGCCCCAACTGATATAACAAAACATTGTAGATCTCAAAAAAAAAAAGCACTGAGAAGTGTTTTCATGCTCGTTGTGAAACTACTTAGTCGTTGAGCTTAAAGTAGAGGTAAGAGCAGGAGGACGTGGTATGCTTTCTCAATAACCTCCTCAATTCGTTGGTAACCGGTTGCATGGTTACGCTTAACGAGATGCTGTTTACCAATTTGTGCGCACGCACGCACCACCCGATAATGAAATATGTGCAGCTCTGGGGACTTAGTAAGTTCTGGTAGGCTTACACCTGGCCTCACCTGCTTGTCTCACCAAGTCGAAATGTTACTCTGGAGCATATATTTACAAATTATTATGCACCTGCGTTAACGGAAACATGCACAGGATCTAGTGCTTTTTACGAGCAAGAAACAATAAAGGTATTCCCAAGTTTCGTAAGATGAACGTGTGGAGTACTCCATTAGTTGCCATGACTACTGGAGGAAAATCCCTTTTTGCCAGCTTTCTAGACGATCTGTGAAATGAGTGTTGCCGCTCTCCTAATCCTTAGCAGCTCCCGGAAATTGTAACTTCAAGCTGATCTTGCAGTTTCGCCTTGCTAATATTTCCTTATGTTCCTCGCACTTCTCTTACAGCAATACAAGTTCCGTCTCTCGACAAAGCATGAGCAGAAAACGAAGTGCATTTGCCTGAACAGGAAAGCAACGTGTAGCGTCGTATACTGTGCACCATCAGCACAATTGATTTCTTTGTGCGGCTTCTTCATCGGTGCAAGTATGAAGGATGCGATAGGGGGAGGGGGGGGGGGGGGCACGGTGAGAAAGAAGGGGAACGACGACGCGGATTCTTGCCTTTTGTCTTGCAAAGGCCCTTCGACCCGGAACGAAGACGACGCTGGGTACGTACCTGAAAAAGACAAGGAGGAGAAGATAAGCTAGGTGCCACTAGCGGGTACCGGTAAAACAAAACAAAGCTAAAAAGAAACAAACCAAAGCCAAAAAAAAACTACCCTTGAAGCTTAGGCAACGCGGTTCCAGCCCACCTCTCAGCTATCGTGGCCGACCGCGCGGCGCTGCTGCACAGCAAGGCAGGCCGCCAGCAATCGAGTGTTACTGTTTCTCCCACTGGCAACTAGGCAAGAAGGAAAAGAAACTCTTCTTCGGGAGAATTATTTTGATCAGGGAATCCAGAGAAAGGGGGCGTCGGGTTTGCCTTTTCCATGAATTATGCATTTAATAAGGCACCACGGGAGCTTAAGTGCAGCCTCGCCCTGCCAACCTTTCAATGTTTCACCTTTCTCCCTCGTGCAGTAAGAGCAAGAGACCTTTACTGGCTGCAAGAAAAAGAGCGTAAGCCGAAACGCCCCGAATGCATGAGCTACGAGGCTTTTCTCTCTTAAGCAGAATGGAAATGCGCTTTGCCTCCCCCCCCTCCCCCCCCCCCCCCCCCCGCCCTTATTTTATTTTCTATTCTTTGTAAGAGGCTATCAAGGTACAGGAAGCGAGGTATCTGTAAGTATAAGGGCTCAGTCACCCGCAAAGCTAATCAACCGTGAAGATGAACGTCCATTTTGCGCGCTTCTCCCGGACGGAGAAAAGTAAGGAACAAGAATAATAGCAAGACTAGCAAACTTTCTGCAAGCATAAAGCGACATCACTGACTACTGATGTCTAATATAGTTACGCGTTGGGTGACTAGAGGTGGCAGCGCAGAGAGCAAGCACACTTGCATCATGTTAATTACACCTAAGAAAATCGTTGTTCTCTTGAGGCGCAAAACTGAAGGCTCAGGAAAAAGGGACCTGATACGTGGAATGTTTTCTGTTATATATTATAGTTGAGAACTGTTTTTTGAGTGCGACATGCATTTGACATTGCACGGAGCTCTTGCGCAACAACTGGTCAGACTAACGTACGAATTCGGTATCGATTCAGGAATTCATTTAAGTACGCTCTCAGACCATCCCGCCTGATTCGAATAACTACGACATCTAAGGGGTGATCGATATTGAGTTACCCGGAATTTTTCAAAATCGCCTGTTGCCGATAACATAATTTTAGTCCTCGAGCAGGATGATTCAGAGAGGCGGACATTACTTGCACAAGAAATCAAAAGACATATATAATTTTAAAATCCACTAATTAACTTGCTAATTAATTACTTTATGGCCCATATTGCAACTTACGAATTGTAGCCATTGAGGTTGCAAGGCGTATACACTTGGAATGAATTTCCAGAATGACACCAGTTTCCATATATGCGCCATCACACTCGCAGAAAACATGCACTCTTGTTCCACTTACTTTTTTAACAAATCACTTTTTGTATGGATTGGAGCCCAAAAGTAACTGGAACGATCATGTATTTTGTCCCACACTTTGGGAAACAAAATCTCGAAACTGGTGTCATCCTGGCGATTCATTTCAAGTGGATTCGTCTTGCAAATTCATCGGCCTTAATTCGTGAGTTGCACTATATGCCGTAAAGTAAATAAATAAGAAGTTATTTAGTGAATGTTTGCTATTAGTGCAATATGCGTTTCGATTTCTCATGCTAGCAATGTCCGCCTCTTTGAATAATTCAGCTCAACGACAAGAATTATGCTATCTGCCACACGTGATTTTTGAAAATTCCGGAAAACTTGAAAATGATCACCCCGTATATCCACTGTACTGAAAGATTGCTTAGCATGATTTTACATTCCCCTGGTTTATATTTCCCTCTATTGCTTTTGTTGTTTGCCTTTCTTTACATTTCTTAGCGGCAGTTAATAAATTTTTTCTGGTGGTTATGAAATAGCCGGCCCTCCGCTGTCCACTTTTTCAGGCTCACATTATTTTACAAATACCACATTCGTACAGTGTCCTTTTAACTTAATTGAAGGGCGGATATTAGGCGAGTTACATAGCGACAGACAACGGAAGTACAATAAGCGTTTGCAGAAGGATTCAAAGCGAGCGAGTTGGAACCTATCCATTGTTGGGCAGCGAAAACGAAACACGAAAAAGAATACAGGACAAGCGCTGGTCTAACAACTGAAAGATTATATTAGATGTAAAGATTAAATATTCTTCATATACCCGAGAAAGCAAAGAAAGTTGCTGGTCATTATGGCGTTGACGTTGTTTTTTCCGGTGGCAAGAAAATTGGTGATCTATGCGGTGCGGTTGATAGGCGCGCAAGGATTGACGCAAGAGTGAGTGATAACGCTCGCTCTGATAAGCATTCTAATAAGTACACTGATTGTTCCTCTGGAGTGGTGTATAGGATTCATTGCACGTGTGGTAGCGTCTACATCGGATAGACTGGCCGGTGTGTAAATATCAGGCTACGCGAACATGCCAATTCCTGAAAGGGAGTGGTGTCGTCGCATCTTGCCAGCTATTGTCATGATTGCGGCTGCACGCCTTCTTTTGAAGATACCTCAATCATCATGAAATAGCACGATCAGCGCACACGTGCAATTGCTGTGGCATACAACATAGCCAAGAAAAAGAACATGTGTATAAGTCAGTCGTCAGTTTCACTATCAAATAAAGAGATTGCGTTCATTGATTGGTCGCGAATAAGTGATGATTTTTTACACGGCATCCACAGGACTTTCATTATCACTGGCTACGTAATCTTTCTCTTCTAATAAAAACTTTCAGTTGTTCGACCAGCGCTTGTCTTGTATTCTTTCTCGTGTTTTGTTTTACAGCGAAGCTATTAACCTCTAGTTGGTCGGAATTTTTCTCGCGGCGTCATCCTCACGGGAAAAAAAAAAAGAAAAAAGCCTTCAGCGATTGAAGCCAGAAGTACTTACATTCTTTGGTATCACGCATACAACATACAGCACAGCATTCATTTCAATAAAGAACAAGCACAAAACAAACATCCAAACCATATATTTAATGATAAGGCGCTCCTGCTAAGGATTCGAAGCACGTAGCGCTGCCCGAATACATTTTCCTGTAGAGATTCCTGTTGTGCAAGATGCCGCGGCAACGGCAGATTGCGACGAGGGGAGTGACGTCACTAGCCTTTCATATAACAAAGAACCAGCCTAGCAACTGATTGCATCGTTGTTGCAGCACCACTATGGGTAGGCAACCCACAGTTAGGACTCCCGAGGAGCCGCATGACTACGAGGAGAAGCAAATGGAAGAGAAACGGAAGAGAATGGAAGAGAATTCCAGAACTAGGGAAGTCGCACGTCCATATTCTTCTGTGGCTGAGTAATGAACCGGAGGAGGAATTGAACAATGAAGCATTGCATACTCCCCTCAGAAGTTGTAGCGGTGGTTTTCAGCAGCTTTGCTGGACATTCACTTTAGCAGGGCCAAGATTTTGAGAGAGAGAGAGAGAGAGAGTGAACTTTATCGAGAACAAGCAGTTTAGTCGGCTGGGCCTAGGCCTTCCACGATGGGACGTCGAGGTCTTGCCTCTTCGCCGCTTCGTCGACCTGCTGGGTATCCCACATTTGGTCGTCGAGATGGGAGCTGCGTAGGGCGGCGTGCCATCTCGACGAGAGGGTCACGGGAGTAAGGTCTGGGTATTAATCTTTGCACTCCCATAGCATGTGGGGGAGTGTTGCTGGTTGAGTTTTACAGATCTTGCACGTGTGGCTTGTGTAGATGTCGGGGTATATGATGTGATATCGTGTGAGGGAGGGGTATGTATGGGTCTGTAACAGGCGAAAGGTGGTTGCCTGTGCTCTGTTTAACTTGCCCTGAGGGTTGGGAAAGATTCTTGTTGCGAGGTAAAATGACTTCACAAGGTCGTTGTATCTTGTAAGGCGGTCGCGTCTTGCGGGTGCACATGCACCGTCTCCGGCACGGTAGGCTGTCAATATTTTTATGTGCGCTGCCCAAAAATGGACCAAATGTTCCTTATAACAGTTTTCCCTTGATAAAATACATAAATATACACATAGTAATATGGCAGATAATAGCACTAGTTAGTTTCACTTTACTTTAACATTGTCAGTGGAAAAACAACGTTGACAGAAACAAACACATATTCGGGCAGATGCTAGAGGTAGACAGTTCAGACACTGACCTCTGCAAACAGTACCCGCGTTTACGGGAGCTATGAAGTCTAAGCGAATCAAAACACGAGCGTGCAGAAAGAGAAATGCGGCGGCACATCAAGTCGGGCGGTATACGAGAGATGAGCTGGAAAAAGCACCGATCCATTAGACTGTCAGATGGCCAAATACAGACACAAGGACTGACTGCTTCAGACTATAGTAGAATAAATGCATCGTCTCGAGGAACTTGAACAATGATAAAAAGAATATAAACGTAGGAGACAGAAGATGACAAAAGCAATCCGTCGCAGTGCGTTCATTTCCCATTTGATTTCTTCTCCCTAGCCGGTGGCTTAAGCAGCTTAGCGTTACCGTAGGACAACCAAAAAGTTGCACCGAAAAAGAAAAAAAAAAGGGAGCATTGAGCAACGAAATGTAGAAATTGAGCACGAATAAAGCACCACTGACAGTTGAAGGGGCGTGCCTAACGTTCTCCTCCGACAAAAAAGAAAGAAAAAAGAAAAAAGAAATTCAGAAACAAGGAAGAAAAAGGAAAGCTGATATACGGGCCGAGCCTCTCGTCATCTTCGCCGTCACCCTTTTTTGTTTCGCTATTTCGTTTCGTACTTCGGTAGAGTCATGCAGGTCGCGCAAATGTAGAGAAAACGGGAAGTGAAACGTGTTCTGGCGAATTGCAGTCGCATTGCTAGGAGACAAGCAGACAAAACAAGAGCGAAATATAGAAAGACAAAAAAATACCAAAGGTCAAGCATAAGAGCAGTGCTCTCCCCGTCAGGAAAGAAAACGACCGACTTGGTGGGTGGGAGCCCAAATACAAAGTAACGCACGCGCAACGACAGAAATAAACAGCAGAGACCGCGAGGCGAGGAAGGCGGCATGCCGGCTGATATAATTGCCCTTAAATAAATAATTGAACGGCCGCTTCCCGCCGGCAAGCGCGTTCCGAGCAGCCGAGCACATACGGACGAGGAGGGAATTAGAAAGGCAGCTGGCGAACGGGCAAAGCGTGCCGGACAGACTTCAGGGGAGAGCGGGTGAACGGAGGCTGTGGAAAAACTGGTGCCTCGGATGGTGGCAGGGGGGCGGTTGATGCTTGGCTCGCCGGTCTTATCATCATGGGCCTCGCGGCTGCTGGTGCCTCCTGCTGCCGGAGAGCGGCGCTTGCGTACTAAAGCCAGCCGTGCGCGGTTACGCCACTGCGCCGCCGCTCTTCAATAAGAGATGCACGACAGGGCCCCGCGGCCTGCGCCGGCGTTCACAATTTCACCGCATTGCGGGATTTTCCTCTGCGCGCCCTCCTTCAAAGTTGAAACAAAAAGCACACACGCGTGCGCGCGCCTCAGCGAGACAGAAACTGGCGCACGCACGCACACACGCCGGGAGAGCACGCGCCCCCCTCTCTGCGTCTCCAGCGAGGGGCACCTTAACTTCGTGCCGCATCAAGTCACTGCCTTATCCTCTACGAACAAAAAAAAAATAAGTATAAAAAAAATAAACCGACATTACTCGCTTCCCTTCGGGCCGCAACAACGCTCCCCTCCTATAAGGGGTATCAGCGCGTGGGGGAGGCAAGGGGCTTCGAGGGAGCGAGACTTTAGAATGACGTGCGCGTCGCGAGCACACGCGCCGCTTGGCTAAGCAGCTTCGTTTGACTCCAGTATTTATGCCCGTGCATTCGCCGGCGCGCGAAATCCCCGACCCCGCCCTATCACCCCCTTCGCTCGATGCGCCATGCTCAGCGTCTCTCTCTCTCTCTCTCTCTCCCGTTCTTTCTCTCCACATTGATTCCCGTAAGTCGCACCAAGAAGCTGCGATGAAGCTGAGCCGGTGTACAAGGCGCCGCATTCCGAATGATGAAACAAAGTTCTGTGAATTGTAAGGGAGCCCCTGTTGTAGAGCTGTGACGCGTATGTGATATACTGTTCAGACTTGTTCCTTCTACATGAATTAGTGTTTAACAGAAGAGGAAGAAATGTTTACCGGTGGTACCGTCTGGAGAACCAATAGACTTTTTATGAGCTGTTTCAGTCGATTGAGCCGATGCTGAGTTGTGTGGGGAAACCAGCGTGAGCCATAATGCGGCGAGAAGGAGTCGTTCCTGTGGAACTGCGTCCGGTACGCGTTCGCGGAACAGATGACTTCCATATATGGGTGTAGGTTCGAGTAGAACTATTCTTTGTCCGATACTAGCGATGTTTGCCTAGTCACATAAATAATGCTACTCAACAATCTACGGATAATACAGAAACTGAACATCGCTACATAGTATGCAAGAGCACACGGTGCCTGTAAGCTGAAAAATGCTAGTCTTTCAGCAGGCGGGCAACTCGCGAGCCAAGTAGAAGTTCACATGCAGATCTATGAGACGACGTGCCGCACTCAGCGGGTTTCCCCGTTTACGAAAACAAGTTCGAAGTTGCGCATTTCAACAAAACGCACATCAGTAATGATCGTGGTAGATCGGTGAACAAGTTCGCAACTGACGCTCAAATCTCAGCCCCTGGCAACTCAGAAACGTACACTGCAGCTTGCCAGGCAGTTCCTTGTCATGCGCAACTATCATGTCTGCATCACTACGTGGGCAAAAACTTCACTGCCGAAGGCACGGTATTTGCTGATCGTGTGCTGTAACGTGACTGCATTTGACACTACAAGGGAAGCGTTTGATTTGTGTACTCGCCGCGCTAGCCCAGTGGCTATGTACGGTGTTGCGCTGCTGAGCTCGCGATCCCGAATTCGATCCTGGCCGCGGCTTTAGTTTGACGAGGGCAAATATGCTCGTATACTTAAATTTTGGTGCACGTTAACGAACCTCAGGTGGTCATTATTATTCCTCAGTCCTCCACTACGATGTGCTTCATAATGAAATCGTCAGTTTCGCACGTAACACCCCGGAATTTATTTTAATTAATTTAAAAAATATATATCTTTAGTTAAGCCAAAGCATCTTTTAGAAGCCATGCCTTCACCATGATACACGTAGTAGGGCTCCTTCGTGTGCTTATATACTGTAGTTTTAAGTTCAATATGGGGCAAAAGTGTCCAAATATAAACTGCACGCCTAAAGTCGAAGATAGTTCAAAAGAGCAGCATACCGCGTTTGACCGAGCCACATATCATCTTCCGAGACGGTAACCTACCAAAAATTCCATGACAGATTTTCTAGTCACTGTTACATACAAGGGACATAAAGCAATAATTACAATTTTTTATAGTATAAAAACTTCACCGTGAAAAGTACTAAAGTAACACCGTCGTTCGCAGTAAAATACAAGCAGGCAGTGGATGATGACATCAGCAAACGATGGAGACGATTCAGCCAAGCTATTTTTGTACCATATCGGAGTGGAATTTGTTACCGGCTATAGTTGTGAGCCACAACTCAGTTGATTTGTTTTACACTGTGCTATGCCCCTCGCAATAATGCCGATGACGCGGCAAGTTTTGTTTCAGTAAAGAAATAATAAAATAATAAAAAGACGACCCCAACACCCTGTCACCGACTCATCCCCATTATCATCAGTAACCTATTTTGTGCCCCCCGCAGGACGAACGCCTCTCCAAGAGATGTCGAATTACTCCTGTCTTGTTCCAGCTGTCACCATCTGAGGCCTGCAAACTTCCTCATTTTGCCACACCACCTGCTTCTCAGTCATCCCCGACTGCGCTCCCCTTCCATTGACACCGACTGGCACCAACTGACGATGGACAGACAAAACGCGATCACTATCGTGTCACGTTTGCCCCATAGCCAATCGGCGTAGTTAACACTCCTGTCTATCTTTACACCATGGCTCACAGTCGTCTTCCGTCGCAGTGAACGCTTCCCAGGCATTGAAGCGAGTTTTACACCTTTGTTCGCGAATTAGAAAGCCGTGAATTACCATTACACGTCGCCAGATGGCCACTCCCAAGGCACTCGGTGCTGACAAACCAATCGCAGGGTAATGTCCAGAGACGCCAGCCTCAAATAGATGTTTTTCCAACCATAAACTCAGTTAACCACAATACAATAACCAGTCAGTACGCAGGGCGCAGGTGCTCTGCGTAGTACATCAAACGCGCGATTCGTATCGATATAGATCAGAGAAGGCATGTACGCAGGAACTATCGCAAAATTCAACTTGGAGTATTGCTGCTACACATCGCAGTGAGTGCTGATATGCACTCGCTGACCAAGTCAGCCAATGTGCAATGTTGCATAATCAGAATATGGTTCAGATCCGCCAAAAGTACCATGCTGAGAGCTGCACTTTTCTCCTACTGCATCACCAAGTAGCAGCCGAAGAGGTGCGTATTCGAGCATACATTGGGTTTGAGATGAAAACGATACGAAAACGGTGCATATATGAAAAGTTCCGGAAGTCAGAAAGGCAGGTTCTTGTACTGCACTATTTCCACTGTTCTATAATAACTTTTTGAAACGCTGTGAACCACGAACGACGTGGTTCATGGCGTTCGCTTCAAACCCATGAAGATTCCCAGGCCAACGTTCACGGTGATGTGTCTTAGGTGTGAATGACAATGAAGTCTGCTGACATCGCGGGCTAAAGTTAAACTTGTTTAGCTTGTGGAAGTCACGGAAATTGTTGAATTCTGTGCACTCATGAAAGAGAGGATTCATGCCGTTTCAGCTGTGTCGTAAAAAGCGCACTATTTATGCCCTGAGTTTGCTTTCTGCGATGGCTTGGGCAGTACGGATTCTCAATTTTGAGTATGGTTTGATCGTGGCCGCCTCCGTATCGCTGGCACTTTATGGCGAGCCTTCATTCGCGGCCGGTACATGTGGAAAGTGCTAGAATTCGGTGCGCTACTTGAGAGATTTTATTGTTGTACACTATACGGAGTGTATTCTTGAAAAAAAACATGCCTTTAAGCAGTTTTCTAGGCAAAATATAGAAAACGTGCTCACTTTTTATGGTCAGCTAATCAAAGAAAGAGTTTTTGCGTAACAGTGCGGAAACTTGGAGTGATTTAGTTTCATTGTGAATGCTGGAGAAGGGCTCTCGTAAGTTATCCTGTGTTGATCAGTTCTCTATTACTAGGGTAACTTCCGTATTCACGAGAGAAGACAGACAGTGTGTTACCTTGCAACTTTATAAAAAAATTTCTATTTGATGAAGGATTAGATAAAACAGCACAATTTCCACATATATCTGGGAAAATGAAGAGATAAATAACAGACGTAAGAAAAGGAAAGTATATGAAAAACAATGTGCACGTGTTTTCATTTATATCCATTTCTTAGACTTAATTTATTAAGTATAAACGTCTTGAATTCGATCCTTTGTAACTCGTTTCCACACCTAATATCTGCGACGCTGTAGCACATAACATGGTTAAAATGAGTGTGAAAAAAATGAAAGAATTACCGAAGACAGGCTTGGCATTTATCTGACAAGTAAACCATGGTACAAAGCACGTGGCTTGGACGCAAATGAAAGGCATATTTTACTCGTCGTTTGAAGAACCCCAAAGACACCGAATGGGTGCCCGCATTCTCTCTGTACATGTTCTTGTTGGCACTTCAAAATACAAATTAAAAAATAATCTTCAACGGAGATGAAGGAGTTGCCACAGGGGCCAAGCAGAAGAGGGTAGAATTCTATATTCTCCTGTACTTATTTTGTTATCGCTGTTGGAGACTCAATACAATCCAGCACAAGATACTCAGCATAAAGCACTCAGAATTAATTGAGTGACTCTTTCTGCGTCGCAGGAGCACCGGCATCCTCGAAAAAAAAAAAAAAAAATCTAACCTGCAAAGCGTGCTTTTCCACATAAAGGGTATAAGCGCAGAGAAGCCCGACACACGCATCAAAGAGACCGGCACGGGTTATTTCGAAAAATGTCGTCTTGCAACGGTTTATACAAAGCGAGACCGCCCAGTTTTGTGAGAATCTACTGTGGTGCCTTTGAAAGCTATGACCACGGTGGCTACGACTTTTACGAAAATATGTTTTAGTTTTGTGTATGCGTTAAGTACATCAAAAGGAGACACAGCGTGGCTGCACGTGGTGGGAGAGCCGCTCATCATGAAGTTTCAGATCCTCTCGTTCAAGTCACAGTGCCAAGAAATGGTTTAGAAAGGCCAGCTTCTCTTTCGGTGTTTCTTGTTATTTAGGAGGGGCTTTTGAACGCATGCCACGAAGCTATCACTCCACTATAACCCTTTCGCATGACACGGCAAAATCAGGAGCTTGCATGAAGATCAAAGGTCGACGTTTTGTCTGAAGTAGCAACCTAAACCACAGTGAACTTTTTAAAGCTTTTTTTCTTTTCTTTCTTTCTTTTTTTTTGTTTACTCAATGTGTTTCTTCTCGGTGGGAATAATTCATGTATCTGTTGCAAGGTAAACCTATGGCAAACAATATCGAAATAAAAATATGTTGTGAAAGTTTCGATCACCTCATGATGCCCTTAATTATAAAATTGCTTCTTGGAAACGTTAAATATAAGTAATCAATCAGTTTCAAAAATCTGCAATTTACACTTGCCTTATTGAGTAGTGAAAGACGTGCCACTTGATTAAACACGGAGAGTCAAGCAGAGACGGCTGATTTTTATAGCAATTAAACACCCCCGAAGCGGTGCAAAATGTAGCTAGAACCGTTGTCGTCATAACTCAACAACAAGCATGCGTACTCAATCTTAAAAAAGCAGCACCTACTCTTTTGTTTTTATTTTTGCGATAATTGAAGATTTGTAAGTCTCCCACATAAAAATTGTCAATTTACTAATGATGATGCGCTTTTAAAACATGGCGCGTAACCACAATGGGGGATAGACAAAGAGTCGGATGTTTTCACGCTAAGTAATAACTTAAAAAGAAAGCAACCATAAAAAAGTACAACTTAGAATAAAAGAGTACTGTGTAATTAAACAGTGTGACCAGATGAATGGGCAGGAAAGAATAAGGCATTCCGTTGTAAGATTTATTATTATTATTATTATTATTATTATTATTATTATTATTATTATTATTATTATTATTATTATTATTATTATTATTATTATTGATATGTCACGAAGACATATAACCAGTCACAAGAACAGAAGAGCAGCATGCCAACAGTAATTGTTTCCTCAAAAAGTAAACCTCTCTAACACGGCTGGATGAGCGAAAAAAAATGAAAAGGAGACGGAAGAGCCGCAGAACAGAACAAGACATCACTAAAACACTTGCATGAAGTGACCGCACATACATCTCGTTAGGTCAGATCAAACCTCATTTGTATAATCACCCGTCTTAATACAGTTTAAGTTATTTACTTTTTTTTATTGCAGTGCTAATTCACTTCTTCCGTCAACGCGCGAGCTGACTGGATTATTCAGAGGCTTCGCTCATCCTTGATGGAATCAGCTTCTACTGCCTCAGTGTTTTGCTGTTCACAGCACCTGAAAGAAACTCAAACGTTATGCTAACCGGCCGTATTTAGAGCGAACTGAACAAGAACGGCACGCCGCGATAGGCAGCAGACTGTTCTGTCGACCGGCGGCTTATACATGAAATTCTCAGGCAAATGTGCACGTATAGAAGAGCGAGAAAAATTGTGTGAACAATTTTAGCCACGAAACAAGTGCGCACATCTTCTTGTTACCTGCAATAGAAGTTGCTCATTTTTATTTTATTTTGACAAACCAGAGCTTCTAAAAAAATGCTATTTTTGCTCGCTCACTGAAATTAGTGTAACTTTCTTTGCTAGGAATCTTGCTTCTGAGGCTTTAAAATAATGGCTTCACACTCCTAGTTACCGCGAACCGTTCCTCGTCAGAGATCTTGTGCCAGGCTAATGCATCTGTTCTCCATGCTGCATCCTTCCCCTTTAATAAAATGAGACGTTTACGAATTCTTGCACAACTTAATGGTCGGTTCTTTTTCATTAGTTATAGGTCTCAACGTCCCAAACCTGCACAGCAGGCTATGAAATTCCCCGAAGTGTAGGTCTGTGATTTATTAACGTGTACATATATGTAGGCGCACGCGTTGATTTGCATTTCGCTTCCATCGAAATGCTGTCGCTGCGAGTTGGAATCGAACCCACGTGCTCGTGTTTGAAAACCAGGACGCCATAGCTACAGAGGACGGTTTTTAATCGCCGCTCGTTGAACCACATGAACATGGCTGAACAAAATTTTCAGCATTCCGACTTGTGAATTATTTGTTCACCTGGTGCACATCAGACGTCACGGAACAAAGAATCTGGAACACGCCTTCCACAACTATCGAATAACAATAAAGCTCCCCATCAGTAAGAAATAATAGGTTTCACTCAGACAATCTCAATACTTAAGTCATGTTTACCTATCTTGTTAATTTTCGTCGCTCTTTAAGAAAGCATCACTGAATAGTTTTTTGTTCGTTTGTGTTTCGTTAATCCAAGTTGCGACAAATACTTTGTTTACAAGAGCTGCAACTAAATTTTGCACAAATTGCGTCGACGCAAAACTACCATCATGAAAAAGGTACAGCTTATTTTGGAACATCTTCCGGAAACAATAACAGCCAAGCCTCCCTCCCCCCCCCCCCATTCTCCCAACGGAAAAGTTTGTGAAGGTTTGTGTATGCACCGGATAGAAGACAGAGTAATTTTGATAAGTTTGTGCTTGCGTGTTTTGACCAGATATGCACGTGTTAAAATTTTTACTATAAGCCCATACATTTATAATCAAGAAGCAGTATTATTAAGCTTTGATTCGCTGCAAGGTACACAGCTCTGAAGGGACACTAAATGAAAATATTAAGCGAATGTGGACTGTTCCAATTATTATTGCAGCAACCTCGCAGCGCTCATTTCGTGTCAAGAAAATACTTTAAGAACCACGTCTGAAGGGTCCGCATACCTCCCGCGCAATTCAAATTCCCCGCCCACGGGCAGGGAGTGTTGACGTTGCATGCGCCATCACCACCCTTTACTGCCTTCGGTGAGTAAAAGGGCGCCCCACAGACGGCGCTACAGTTTTTTTTTTGCGCAAAACACCCACGCGCGGCCACGCAGGAAGCGAGCCAAAACAGCGTTGAATTCTCCACTGCAGCTGCTCTTGGTCAAGTGGCGTGGACAAATCGGGAATCCCGCGACATCACAGGGATGCGGCATTGTCTGCTACTCGCAGTTTGTGCGAATTCTGCGAGCCAGCAAGAGAAGCGTAGTCCTACGCGGTAACGAAACTACTGAAACACGAAAGCGAGGGCGGCGCAGAGTCGAGCGAAAACGAAACCTTTCTTCCGCCTGGGTCGTTGTCAATAGTAAAGTCAATGAGTTCTTTTTTTTAATAAATATTGAATAGATCTAGGCAAGCAGCATTTTGTGCCGTATTATAAAGCAATGCCGTGATATTTATAGTACGAGTGGTTGAGTAGTAGAGAAAGAATTATAATGAGGAGTTCCTACGTCATCGGGGTAGCACTTGAATGTCCCGGGTGAGTGTGAAATCGTGTCCTGCATTTACCTCATTCTGTCGATTACTAAAGCTTTGTTCGTGATAATACTGACGCCTTAGACGTTCTGCAGCATTAATCTGTCACATTAGCTTGACTTATGATTTGCCTTTAGCGCCCCTTTAACTAAGAAGGAAGAACAAGTTCTGCGCATTAAAGCACAAAAAAAGTATTCATTTGACATACGTCCAGACGGAGACGAGCTACCTGACGTGTCAGTGGCCCTTTACCATTTCAATCTACAACTCATTTGGAGGAACTATCTCCGAAAATTTAACAGAAGATGAAAATGTGGTTCGATTGGTGTTTTGATACGGTATACGTTTTTTTCTTCAAATATAATTCGCATTTCAGGCAGGTAAAAGGAAATAGCCTACTAGGTCCGGAGAGGCAAATGAATATTCTACAAACCATAGGGAACTACTGATTCCGACGAACTGGAAAACCTGCTTGCATGCTACTCTGGAAGTTTCAGAGCATTTGAAGGCTGAATTAGATATCGATCCACCCAATAATGGTCATCGAAAGAGACTCTTTTCGCTGCTTTTCTGCTTCTTTTCGCATGCCCTTCTTTTCCCGTAAACAAAAACAAAATCTGCAGCCGGTGGGACGTTGATGGCTCAATTCTTGGAGCTCATTTCATGTACCATTTTTGCTAAAACTGCGTTTCATCAGTTTTATGATTGTACAGTGGCTGGTAGGTGGTATGTGCATTGAAGTCTTATGCGTCTGGTGCCGCCTTACGCAATACTCTTGAGTCGGATCGTAGTTTTCTGCCGGGGTGAACATTAACGCTTCGCATTTCACAACCAAGAGCAGAATATGTTTTGGTTTGTCATTAGGCAATAGGGATAAGGCAATGGTTTCCATTTCCAGATTAATAAGAAGCTTCAGCCTGGTACACCGAGTCTTCGCAGAAGCAGTATACTTAATATTTATAGCAGTATTTGGAATAAAGACCGAATCGAGAAGTATACGGGTGAGAACGTGCAGGAATCAAAAAACTATCTTGGATATTGCTCTTTGTGAGCCGAAGTGACAACGGGAACATCGCTAAATAAAGCTGGTAACTTGCAGGGAAAATACCCGAATTTTCTAGTCTAGAAAGTTTCATCATAGATAGATTTCCTAGTATGGAGAGAAAACCATAAATATTAGCCCACCCATTGCAAAATTTCCTGCGGGCTTAAGCCATATAGAATGCCCAGCTTTTAAATAATTGTGCGCACTCCAGGGAATGCCTTACGTTTGTTCCCGTGTTTTTATTTATACCTTGATATGAGACTTGGTGATAACAAGTTCAAACACTCTTCCTGTCCACAAGCCCATCATCAATGAACTTACATAGAAACTCTCGCAACTTGAAGTAGCAAGCCACATTACGTACTCAACCTAACCGGCCAACATTTTTCCCGACAAAGAGCAAGAACTTACCCGCAATGAGAGGGGAAACATAGGCTTCAAACAGGCATTAAACCAGCAGCTGATACCACTGAGTCGACTATTTGAACACACGTCCAATGGTTAAGAAACTTCAGGCAAATCAATTCAGTTAATAACGTCGTTACAAATGAGCTCATATATTTAGAGCATATCATGCTGGATTTGGGTACAGAAGAACACGCACAGATATAGTAACTGACCAGAAGTGAACAATGCTAATGATTACACACCAGTTGGACAACCGGCTTTTCGGTTGTCTTGTCGCTGGTAGCGGAAGGAACGACCACCGAAACGTTGAGCAGCAGCGCCTGTCACTGCAGCGCCAGCGAAACGCTCGCTTGTCCGGATGACAGATAGAGCGACCGACGGGGTATGCGGTTACCCTACTTTGTCTGTCTGCCCACTCACAAAGATGTACGCCTTTCACAAGGACTTCTTGGAAGGAGGTGCGCCGATCTTTCGACAGCGAAGACGTGAGGGCGATACCCCGTCGTTATCCAGCGGTACGCGTTTGGGCTTCACAACAAGTCCCGGCGTTCATGCTGCTTGATCAAAGTACGCCATACGCCACTCGGAGGAAACAAGAAAAACAGAATAACGCGAACGAAGTATCCTATGACATCGATGCGCCCGAAACACCAGCGAGACAAGAATCGAAGCCCCGGCGGGACAAAGCGGAAGCGTCGAAACGCAACAACTGGCAGTATTTTGTTGCCTCCTTCGTCGAACCCAAAGACGCACGGCAGCCCCAATTTAGGTTGCTTTCGTCGTCTCGCTCCTCCAGTGGTGTTTTTTCTTCTGCTATTCGCCTTGCGGCCCTCCTCTCTTACTCGCTAATAACAAGCATCACCTCGGAGGTGTCTGTCCTGTCGAGGGAACATCTTATCCTTGACGCGTCCTCTGAATCTTTCACGCGTTCCAGCGTGTCTGGAGTTGTAGCTATATTCTATTTCTTATATCGTGACTGCTTTGCCTCTCACTGCGGGCTTATCGTGCAGTATTTCATTGTTATGTTTGCCTTCTCTCGTTTTCTTTCTTTCTTTCTTTTCTGTGCCTCGTCGCACGTGTTGCAATGGCGCTCCAGAGGTAGCTACCCCTCACGTCATGCTGTAATGGTCTTGTACCCCGCACTCAGCGAACGGAAAATACTCAGTATAAAAATAAGGAAGAAATGAATGTACAACGAAAGAAAGCAAAACAGGAAAGAGGAATATAGAAAGAAGGAGCGAAAGACAAGAAATGTGGAAGGCAAAATCCTCCTCGCAATGAAGGATGTAAAGGTATACAACAAGAGGGCCAGATACAGCGCACTGCGTAAACGTGGCCACGAACGCAGGTGAAAGCTATTTCGTGGGAAAAGATTTCGAAAGTGCAATGATTAGAACACCTTTCTCTCAAGTAATCGTTGCCTATTTTTGTTTTGGCATGCAGCTTGTATATACGCACGAGCGCCAAAGTTCCACGAGGAGTGCTACAAGATAAAAGAAGAAAAAAAAACATATTCGCATATATACGGTTGGCAAAGGAAGGTTTCCACATGAAGACAGAAAGATGATCGATTCAAGTTATCGAAGGCCGGGCAATAATAATCAGGAAAGGGTCAAATACACTTATTAATTACTGAGACAGAGAATGCAAGAAACCAGAGGAAAACAAATGATGAGAGACCTCGTTAGCGCCAGCCCACAGACAAATTTTACGAACATTACAAATAAAGTTAATTTATTTCTATTTGACTAGTTTTGTGCACATTTATTCTGTCAGAGTATATATAGCAGCCTGCACCTCATACATGCTCTAGCATCTCCTTAATACATCTATAATAAAGAAAAAAGAAAAAAAAAAACAATCGAGGCGTGTACAGGACATGACAGAGCGCCCTCCAAATACTTGGGGGAAGTGGCGCCACATCGTTACCATTTTTATTTCCTATTTCGCTGCTTGAGAATCTTCATAACTAAACTAAATGTCTCAAGACTGCCACAAGGAAGCGGGTTAGTTGGTTTTCTCTAAAATTACTCATACACATTATAGGAGATTCACCATGAAATGAATGCGATTTGAAAACATACTTGGCCAGGTCTAAAAAAAATAAAAAAAATAAACAAAGTTTAAGAAGCAATCTACAAATTATTCGCTTTCACTTTATTAACGACGCTGTATGAAGCTCACCAGCAGATGAGTCAAAACCTCGACCTCAAAAAATAGATAGATAGATAGATAGATAGATAGAATAGATAGATAGATAGATAGATAGATAGATAGATAGATAGATAGATAGATAGATAGATAGATAGATAGATAGATAGATAGATAGATAGATAGATAGATAGATAGATAGATAGATAGATAGATAGATAGATAGATAGATAGATAGATAGATAGATAGATAGATAGATAGATAGATAGATAGATAGATAGATAGATAGATAGATAGATAGATAGATAGATAGATAGATAGATAGGCAGGCTAGAAACGGCTGAAGCAGGCAAATAACGGTTTTCGCTATAATACGTATAAGCAGGAGCCCATATGCTCTTCTGAAATGGGGTCCTTCAATTAATTCTAAGGACGCTGTTATTAGAGACACGGGGATACTTCTGTTACAGCCGCAGAACACGTTGCCAGTTCACCACGGTCGATATTTCAATCTTGCGGATGTCGGCAACTGAATCAACTGAAGAGTCCTGGGTAAGCTATAGCAGACGGCTACTCAAAAGTCCCGTTTGTTTTCGCCCTCGGAAAGTTAATCTCCGGCATGCATTATCGAGCAGGAAACTGATGAGTGTGCCGAAAAAGAAATCGTTCTCGTACGCAAACAACAACAAAAGAACAAGGGAAAAGAACGCGGTTTGACGAGAGTTTGAACAGAAACCGGGGTTGGACTGGGGGAGTGGTTCATTTAGGTACTGTACCACGTCGTTATTCTCACGAGATCAAAAACACTGGAGAGCTTTTCTCTAATTTTCTCATCTATTTTTATCTCTTGAATCTGTTATACGCAGCTGTTAGGTAACGCATAATTGTCTAACAAAATGACATCGCATGAAAACGAACATCATGAACATTAAATGGGATTGAACGGTATGGCGGAAAAATCAATAATAGAGTAGCATACAGATGAAAAGACGAAAAAGAGAGAGAATTATATAACTAAGTGATGGTTCGAGGCACGAATGGGGAAGTGGGAAACAGGACGGAAAACTGGGTTAAGTGTGGTTCACAAGCGAAACTTGATACAGTCGAACGCCTTTATAACAAAGTGGTTGGGGCCCCTAAAATAATTCGTTATAGAGGTCACTTCGTTGTAAAAGGCACTCACCACACAGCTCACAATATAACCGGGCTAGAATTATTCCTCCATTATACAGGTCATTTTGTTGTAGAGGCACTCGACTGTAGTGAGTTAAGTGTGTTTCTCTTCATCAAAGCTGAGAGCTGGGCGAGTTGGTGTGGTTCGATCGTAACAAGAAACTAGCGCGACAAAGACGTGGACGACCAAGAAATGCCCGTGTGAAAGGCCTGTTGAAAAAGAGCGACAATTTCTTGACTTAAGGGTATTATTTTCTGCAGCAGACCACGTTTGCTGGGAGTAGACTTAGATTTTCGTCTGATCACTCGAAAGTGGTTAAAAGTGGTATTCGTGCTTCATGCATACACTCTTCTTTGTTTAAGTCGCGCAACCACAGAATGCAACATAGCTTTGAGAAGCAAGTGCCCACATTAAAGGAAGCAGGGTACCCTACCGGTGTTATCACACGAGCTTGTGAAAAAGTGGCGAAATCAGTTGAGACAATCCGAAAAGAACACCAGTTGACTATGCTTCTAAGGGGAGAAAGGATGTAGTATCGCTTCCTTATGTGCATAGGCTAGCACACGGGTTAAAAAACATGGCAAGCAGGTATAAAGTTTATGTTGTTTTTAGTGTCGGCCACAAGTTTGGTCACATTTGTCCAGCAGTCCACAAAAAGATGAATAGAGTCAAGTATGACATACGTTCAGTCTCAATCACAAGAAGTACGTGGATTGTAAAACTAATGTTGTCTATAAGATATCATGCTTTTGTGGAAAGGTATACATAGGGCAAACTAGTCGATGTTTAAATATCAGAATCCAGGAGCATTCGCTCAACGTAAAAATTGGCACCGGTTCACATTTGGCGGTTCACTGCCGCACAAGATATTCTAAACGCGTTTTTGATAAAATTGAGATTTTGTACCAGCATAGTGCTCAAAAAACAAGAGAAATAATGGAGGCGTTTTATATGCCATTGGAAGGTGAAAGATGCATTAATCAACCTTCGATAGCTTTGTCACAAGCAGAAGTGTCCTACCTAGGACAGTGTCTGCGAATCAGTTCCTGATTAGCCAGCCGCGGGTATGCTAAGTATTTGCTAACTTCGTGTCCGTGCACACGTGAGAGGGTTTATGTTCTCTTTCTTTGTGTTTTCTACTTATTCTGTTTCGCTGGAAATAAAAAGTTTCTTGCTCGGGCGAAAAAGACGTGGGCACGTCTTTTTCGCACTAGTTTTTTGTTAAGATGTGTCTGTCTTAATAAAGTCCATGGAAAGATCCAGCACTTGAAGGACTGAAGTTGAAAAAGAAACGCCTGGTTAGAGCAACAATTGAAAACTTATGTGAACGTTGCCTGATAACACGTGTTTATTTGCATGTTGTGCAGTGTAAAAGTGAGTCTGTATAGCCACACAAGCAATATTCACAAGCCAAATACCGAAGAAGAAGACAAAATATTACTACAGAAACTCCCTAGTGGGACTTGTCAGAGAGTGCGTAAGCATTCTTTTCAGTCGCTCATATATATATATATATATATATATATATATATATATATATATATATAATCACAAATCTCAGTAGTCATACCTTGTCACCTAGTCATAAGGCACTGTCATATATGATATAGTTACTTGTTGTGGCAACTGTGCTGCCTGCTTTCTTTTTGCGCTGAGTTTTGTCGAACTGTAGGTCTTCTATATGCTTTCCTAATTCAACCAAATGAAATCGTATAATCTGCGTTCTTACATAAGTTTTTTTTTTATTTTTTTTCGGAAACGTGACAGCGTAAATGTTGCGCCAACTATAGTGGCCTTCGTTCTTTCTAGACTGAGTTTACCTATAGGATTTCCATAGTCATAATCTCAGTAGTCATGCGTAGTCATAAGGCATTCTTATATATACAGTCATAGGACCCCTTGTACAGCTATGGAGCACATCGTGTCACGCGTTTCAGACTGACGGACAGATTTCCGAAGGAATCCGAGGGATCCCTAGAAAGTTTATGCATTAAAAGAAAACGTTCCGGCAGAACCCATCTCATGATGGCTGTCGACGGCAACGCGATTAGCATTCAAGCAGCGCAGCGTCACGACGTAATGCTGGAGACAGCTTCATTTTGAATTCGTTGCGGTCATTCTGAGATTTACATTGCTTCGGCTACATACGACATACACTGCCTCCGGGATCGGCCCACTTTGCTATGACACTCCCTCGCCACAGTTCACCATGGCCACGACGGCATGAGGGCGACTGCATGACGATTCTGATATGATAACGATGGTATAACGACGACTGTATGACTACGATGGAATGACAACGGCGGGATAATCGCTATTGAGAGACAGCATGATTACGATGGAATGGCGAAGAGGAAATGACGTCGTCAGAGCGACGAAGGACGACGACGCCATGACGACAATGGGGTGACGTTTATGAAATGATGATGATCGTTTGACGACAGCGTGACTGTCTATCTATCTATCTATTAGGCGTAACGTTAAGAGACAGGAAGAGAGCGGTGTGGATCAGAGAGCAAACGGGCATTGCATAAATAGATAGATGAATAGTGAACCTGATTCGAAATAATTATTTTGGTAATGCGTTTCTCAGAGGACACTTAACAGCTTCCAGGATATAACCAAAACTTGCAATAGGGCCTAGGGCCTGGTGAGGGGCCCTTTACAAAGCAAGCACAGCCGCGTTCATCTTAATAGCGAATTCAGGTAAGAGCGCAATTCGTTCAATATCAACTGAGCCATTTATGAATTAGGTGCGCACCTTCAAATGTACGCGAAAGTTGGCTCTTTTCCTGCCGTCTCTATCTTTCGGGCCCTATATCTCCTTTCCGCTGTGCAGGGTAGCACACCGGACGTGCATCTGGTTAACCTCCTTGCCTTTTCTCTCTTCTGTTTCTCTTGCTCTGTCTCTGAACGATGCGACTAGAATGTATCGTACGTCAGTGATAGCTTTGTGTTAAATAAAACTTGAACGGAAGAAGCCACCTAGAAACAAAAGAACGTTAATTAAACAATTAAACAAGTCCATGCTGGCGACGGTTCCAGAGCGCAAGTACTATATTTTAGGTTCGCCTGCAAGAAAAATAAAATATTGACAACAGGTATTATTATTATTTATTATTTGATTTGAAAACATATACACAGGAAAGGGAAAGCAAGGAGCAAGGCTGGAAACTGCCACCGGAAGAGGCACCTGCCTACTCGTCAGAAAGGAGGAGACAAACATACAAATGGAAGATAGGAAGAGGGGAGCAAAGAGGAAAAAAAGAGCGAGATGACAAATCTCAAAGAATAAAGTAGAACACACAGTCGGGCCGTCACTGCAGGTCACGCTACTAAACAATGTAAATTGAAGAAACAGTCTCTACGTTACAAACGTGAACTAAAGTTAGTTAAGTACAGAAAAGTAAGGACAGCGCGATGAGCTTGATCGCGTCTAGATGCACAACCACTGGGTTACACAACACTTCGTGTAGTGTGGTACGCCGCAGGCCAAGGAGATGATAGTCCCTCATTAGTGACATGCGCTGCGCACTGAAAGCGGGACACTCCAATATCAGGGGCTGAAGTGTCTCGCAGCAACCGCAAGACGTGCACGATGGACTAGCCACACGTCCTTGTCTATATAAACGTTCGCACACGTTCACACAGCCAACCCTTAGCTTCAGAAGTTGCGCTCTAGCGCGACGAGGCAAGCCTCGACCGCGAACACGGGGCGGGAACGTTCCCTTTGCAACGCGCTGTTCTGGATGCTGCTTGAGTAGGTGGCGATGAATCAGCAGACGAGCGTCATCAAACTTGCACAAAATTTCAGGGCAAGCACAGTCGTTATGAGAGCAAGTTGAAGCCAGCCGATCAGCCTCTTTATTTCAGGCGATCCCTACGTGTGAAGGTATTCATTGGGCAACAAGAGATACCTCACATGATGAAATTTTGTTGGCAGAGTCAGTTCAGTAATGCTGCGGGCAACTGGGCAATCAATATGATTGTGTTGTAATCTGCTAAGTGCAGTGCGGGAGTCTGTAAAGATGACAACCTTCGATGTGGTTAACTCCTCTTGCACGTATTTCAGTTCAACATTAATTGCTGCTAGCTCCGCAGTTGTTGACGAAGCTGGATGGGGTATACGAAATATACTTCGTACTTCAGTCGAAGGGCAGCAAAAAGCTGCAGAGGCGCCTTCACCGTTGCTATGTACAGGTGTATCTGTGAATATTTGAAGATAATCTGGAAAGCTTCCGAACCTGTGCGACTGAGCCAATTGCAATATTGCAGAAACAGGCATATCAGACTTTTTTTGTATGTCAGGGATTGTGAGGTAAATGAGGAATACGTGTCTGGTGATATCTTTCCGAGGCGGAGGCGCAACTGAAGCAGCATGTTCAGAACTATCAGCAATGTTCATAAATAGTGCCACCATTTTTCCCCATGCGAGATAACGGGCGGTGAATCAGACGATCAAGGAGCGATTGACCATTCGATGCGCGGTGCATACGCTGAATATGATATAGAGCTCTCTGGTCCGCTTGTAGCCTCACAGGGTAACTGATGCGCTTCAGTGAAGAACAGGAAGAAATAAACCAAAGTCGGCATGACGTGCCAGCTTCAGAACTGCAATTGCGCATCTCCGGTTATATTTTGCTTTACGCCCAAGTGTCGTGTCCGAATAATATCGCGAAAACAAACAAACAAGCAAAAACGCGACAGTTTATTCCTCGCGAAAAAATTGCTTATTTCTGAAGTAGGAGCCCGTTACATTAGCAGACAGGGGTACGCGATGACAATAATAAGCTGCATAATGCGGTGCCAGCCTTCAAGAACCGACAGAGGACTCAATTTTTCAATCGAAAGAACACGATCACCGATCCTTCAGATGAGTTCGACGGCTGCTCTTCAATACAATCCGAACGCTAGGAGCGCAATATAGGATAGTGCATTTTGAAGCGTTTCCCAAGAACTTCAAGCAAACTCGGATGCCAAAGGTTGTCCGTCTCTAAGACGGCTCGAATAAAAAGGTTCTCAGAAGATCCTTTATTTTTTATCCTTCGGCGGAAACAGCAGCCCTCTTCGGCGGGAGTTCGTTTTTCTCCCCATCTGTCGGTTCGCGAAACTCCTCCACTGCATCGCTTATATAGACAGGAGTACCGTGCTTGCCATGGCCGACTTCTTCATCGAGGGTAAGTTGCGCAACGGAACAAATCTCGGTGCCCCAGGTTCGGCACTCGAGAGTAGTCAGCTAGCGAGAGGGTCAGCGCAGGGGCTTCATCTCAGACATTTTTTTTTTCTGGGAACACGAGCTCACGCTGAAAGATGAAGCGGTCGGGTTGACGGCAATGGCCACTGTAGAAGCGCGAAAACAAAACAAACAAAACGAAAAATGAGACGCCCAAGGACAACCTCCCGTGGTGGGGAGCAGATGAACGAAAAACCGCGTGCCGAGGCCATGAAGTAAGAAACGCAAAAATAACTGCTACGGCGAGGTAATAGAAAATGCGGCGCAGATCTATTATACGCCTTATATGGGATTCTGCCTCCTGCAGGCTCTCCCCAAACGTGGGGAAGTCATCTTCGCGATGATCGATGCCGGCGTTTAGTGGACCTACGTCGGAGGAGGCATTATCAGAAATAACAGCCAAGGGAAAAAAAAGCTACTTGGCCTTCTGCGCGATTAAACGGCAGCGAGCACAGCTTTGGTTTTACACTGGGCCAGTTTCACCAAGATTGACGCGCCGAATGACTTCGACTTCCGAAGGTGCGTAACTATTCAATGCTCTGAAATCGTAAAATCGAGACCGATTTCGACAAATTTTGATGTCTCAAGTATAGGAGCCATGTTTTGAATAGCACCAGATAAAACAACTGTCCGTGTGGATTTCTTAACAACTCATGAATATTTAGGAATAAACAAATGGCCTCACTTTTCACCACGTAGCTTGACCACAACTTTCCAACACTGTGCCCAGGGTGCAAGAGGAATAAATAGATTGTTAATTGACCATTGCTTTCTTCCCAAGCATGTCCTACTACTATAAACGAAGCAGCTTGGAGATTTTCAGAAGAAAAGCTGACCAGTACACGGGCTATAAAACTAACGCCTTCATAGACATTATGGCAATAGCATGTTTTTAAAAGGTGTCCGCCTCGGCGTCACAATGCATCTTATATGCGCTATTAATTCACCATTATTTCACTGAAGTCGAGCATAATATTGAAACAGCTTTGAAATTGACGTATGTTGTAGCAGTTCTCTCACCTCCCACTTTGTGTGTTTCAATCGAGTGGTACTTTTGTGAGCTTCTTCTTTGACCATCGTGTCAAGAAACATGGCGGGTAGATTTCTGTTTTTTTTTTCTACATAACAAGTTTTCAATTCCTTAAGCCCATTACTGAGGCCGACCTCTCTGCCTTCTTTCAAATAAATTATATCTCTCTTGCCCGTCAGGAACATGCAGTGAAACATCTTTAAAGTACCGGAACTGGAGCTAACTTTTGATGGTGAACGTACAATGAAAGCGAATCTCACGAGGTTTTTAAGGCGTATGAGCCGCAGGGCAACGTCTGGTGTGACTCTAGTCATTGCCGCCTGGGGACATTGTAAGGTAATACTAAGACAAGTTTCTGTAGTTAGGTTTCTATCGATAGGCAGAGCCTTCACTTAAAAAGTGAACGTCACACAGAGCTAATAACCAGAGTCTTAAAATAGTTAGGTGAAAGGTCCACTGTTAAGTGATAGTATAAACGTGGTTGGAGCGAATTCTCAGTTGGCTATGAGATGATGTATACCGGTCATTGTAAAGAAGACATAATGAAAGTAAAAAAGGAGGGGGGGGGGGCAGTGAGCGAGAAGAAAAAGAGCACCACTGAGGTGAAACTTCTAAGACATACTACAGGACGTACAGAGAAAGGAAAGGAAAACACGCGACTGCTACTGCGACAGCACACTGCATTGTTATGAACTGCACGACGCATTGTACACAAAGAAAGGAAGTGCACACACGAGCGCATTGTTGCAACTGAGTTTCCTCCAAAACGATAGAAGATCAAAGACATAAAAAAAACGAAACAAAAAAAAAACGAAAGAACGTACAGCACGGTTGACGCCCTTGTGACGTACTTGTAACAGGGATATTTATATTATTTGCCTGGCATTGTTAGGAAAGGATTGCTGAGTCAGCCTTCGTTCTTCCTCCTGCTATGAGAATACTGCATGATCCTACGTCTCAGGAAATGTGCCTCTATTGACGAGACGGCGGTCTTCGCAATGTCTGGCTCGCAGCCAAAATCTCGGCAGTGCGCGGGCAAATGTAGTCGTGAGGTCCCGGAAAGCGAGCTCGCGTCCTTTCTTAATCTATGATTAATGCACTCGCGGCTTTTCCCAATGTATGATTACGCGCATGTTAGGGGAAACTGATAGATAATTGCAACTTAACACGGCACGTATATACTGTTTCCGGTTATTGACGCTATATGCACTCGCTTTTCTGTAACACTTGGCAGCGGCTTTTTTTTTCGTTTCTGTATTCGGTGCACAGTTTTAAAAGCTTCACTGGTGTTTAGAAAACACCGTCTTACTGAGATCATGGTTTTTATCTACTTTCTTTACGCGATGAGATATATACATTGCCCGTCATGGCGATGGGATTATGCCATCTTGCCAACTTGCAAGCTTTGTAAACGTACGGTATGCCGAGAAAGAAAAAGAGAGAAATTATTCGAAAGAAGGCAAACAGCCCGGCCTGAGAGCACAAGGAAAATGTGGATGGCACATAAACAAAAAGGATTAAATATGATGAAGACAAATCAGGTAGATGCACAAAGGTACATGGACAATTCTGCAATGCTACAGCACATTTGAGGGTGCCAGCCCACTTCGATGCCGTGTAGATAAGCCAGAATATAACACAATTTCAGAGTGTACAGAAACGTGTGGGGCGGGCTGAGATATAACTACACCTTTGCGTAAGCATATAGTGGTTACACATAGTAGTCTTTACAATCTGAGTTCACAATGGGTTGAATATCAAGACTAAATTGTAGATTATCCACAGTGACTGAATCGCTAGGAGGAGGAGAAGGAGGATGTATGTTGCTTGTTGCAGGTGGACCTAGCTTTTCAAGAGTTGCAGGCGATTGCTCCACCTGAATGCCACCTATCAACCGCGATACGGTCTAAAACACTTCGCAGTCCAAGTAGCAACACCAGGCACCAAATAAAAGTTGACACGAAGCCCAATACGTTGCACGTTTTCCGAACCACCACGACCCAGACGGTTCAGCATTCACTTCCAAACCCTGTATCACGGAGGAACTTTAGGGAGCCGAAACACCTCTCTCCTAAATATCGAATGTCTTCGCGGGAACAAAATATCACTTAAATTTCAGCGTGCTGCCGTCCTGCGCTTGAGTTCATCTAACAATTTCTTACGCTCTGCTTCAAATTCAAGACACTTCAGTATGTAATGCCAGAAACGTAACACTACGTGGAAAGTACAGCAACGCATTGTTAGGCAAGAGACCTATTTGTGTAAGCGGTTTGGCTTTTCACAGATGCCGATATCTTTAGTACCTTAGCAAATTTAGCTCCACGTAGCTCATTCCGCTATGTGTACTTTTAACCGCTTGCTCGTCGTATGTAGAGAGGACAACTGCATATCTAATCATCATCATCATCATCATAATCATCATCGTCATCATCATCATCATCATCATCATCATCAGCCTATATTCATGTCCACTGCACGACGAAGGCCTCTCCCTGCGATCTCCAATTACCCATGTCTTGCGCTAGCTGATTCCAACTTGCGCCTGCAAATTTCCTAACTTCATCACCTCACCTAGTATTTCTGCCATCCTAGACTGCGCTTCGCTTCTCTTGGTATCCATTCTGTAACTCTAATGGTCCACCGGTTACCTATCCTACGCATTACATGGCCTACCCAGCTCCATTTTTTCCTCTTAATGTCAACTAGAATATCGGCTATCCCCGTTTGGTCTCTGATCCACACCGCTCTCTTCCTGTCTCTAAACGTTAGGCCTAACATTTTTCGTTCCATCGCTCTTTGCGCGGTCCTTAACTTGCTCTCGAGCTTTTTTGTTAACCTCCAAGTTTCTGCCCTATATGTTTGCACCGGTAGAATGCAATGGTTGTACACATTTCTTTTCAACGACGGTGGTAAGCTCCCAGTCAGGATTTGGCAATGCCTGCCGTATGCACTCCAACCCAATTTTATTTTTCTGTAAAAGTCCTTCTCATCATCAGGGTACCCTGTGAGTAATTGACCCCCACCTACTCCTTTACAGACTCTGGAGGCTGACTGGCGATACTGAATTCTTGTTTCCTTGACATGCTATTGAGCATTACCTTTGTCTTCTGCATATTAATCTTCAACCCCAGTCTTTCACTTTCTCGGTTAAGGTCCTCAATCATTTGTTGTAATTCGTCCCCATTATTATTGAGCAAGACAATGTCATCTGCAAACCGAATTTTGCTTAGATATTCGCCGTTGATCCTCACTCCTTAGCCTTCCCAGTCTAAGAGCTTGAATACTTCTAAGCATGCAGTGAATAGCATTGGAGAGATTGTGTCTCCTTGCCTGACCCCTTCCTTGATCGGTGACTTTCTACGTTTCTTGTGGAGAGCCAATGCAGCTTTGGAATCTTTGTAGATATTTCCCAAGATATTCACGTATGCCTCCTGTACTCCTTGATTACCCAATTCCTCTATGACTGCAGGTATCTCTACTGAATCAAATGCGTTTTCATGATATATGAAAACCATATAGAGAGATTTATTGTACTCCGCAGATTTCTCGACTGATGACATGGATGTAATCCGTTGTAGAATATCCCTTCCTGAAGCCAGCCTGTTCTCCTAGTTGATTGAAGTCAAGTGTCACTCTGATTCTGTTGGAAATTATCTTGGTGAATGTTTTATACAATACTGAAAGCAAGCAAATAGGCCTATAATTTTTCAATTCTCTAACGTCTCCCTTCTTTTGGATTAGTGTAATGTTGTCATTCTTCCATTTATATGGTACACTTGAAGTCTTTAGACATTGCGCATAAAGGGCCCATAAGCTTTTCAAGCATGAAATCTCCTCCGGCTTTTATTAAATCGACTATTATTCCATCTTCTCCAGCCGCTTTTCCCTGCATATCTACGAAGACTTAAATATGCAGTAAAGTGTGCATTGCATCACTTTAGTTCTCTTTCACATACATATCAATTCAGTCGTCGAGACGACACACTTAAAGACGATCGTGCACTTGTGCAAGACTCAGGCATAAACAGCACTGTATCAATGTCAGCCATCCGGTCTCGCTGAGCAAACGCTGAAATCTCAGTGCACGATGGTTGATACACCGCCAAAGTAACACAAACCCACTTGCTGAAGGTTGAAAGCTAATACGAGGAGAAAAACTATAGTGAAATTATGTTAATGTAATGTACCCTTAGCTGCAGCTTTCCAAAGCCATTTTTTGCTGTGTCACCACAGTTCCAATTTCATAAGCGGTAACCAAAGAGTTTCTTGCGCATTCAATGCATTTGAGTGACCGTTGCTGCGCTAAGGTTGCGCCGCGGTCAATTTGGCAGTTAACCGTGGTGCTATGGCATCGTAGAAACGGCCCCTGCAGTTTTTTCGAAACATATGTAAGCTCAGTGTGATCTAGAGGTGCGTACGATACCCATACCCCCAACAGCGACCTCGCCACCTGATTGCTAAGTGAGATGAAGGTGTTTTGCAACGTCTCCAGTGAAGTCCATCGCCAGCCCAAGGCAAAAAGAAAAAAAAAAGAAAGAAAAACGTGTTCACCTTCGACGGTGCACAAGGCACCGTGGAAGGCGGAATCTCTCAGCGCTGACAGCGGAAATAGAGCGGGAATTGCCTCCGGGCTTATTACGAATCGCTACTGGATTGGGTTGGGATCAGAGCCGCGGATCCGCTGGGATTACATGCGACACCGGGAACGAGGGTAAGGGCAGAGAGAGCGCAGAGCACTTCGGACAGACTGCTGTGCACAGCGCGGCGAAATTAAATTGGCGCGTGGAGCACTAGTGACGCAGTTTTGAAGCCGGGCATAGAGCGGCCGAGTGGCTTAGTAGACGCACCTTCTGTGAGACCTGGCGGCGCCTTGGAAAAGTTGCACAATTTAGCAACGGATCAACGAGCGAAGCGGAGCTTAGTCGAAAGCGGCGGTAGCGGATGTGCTATTTGGCGCCTCCCACTGAAACACTGGGCTCCTATGCATGCAATCCAAAAGGAGACTATTGGAGGGACACGCCGTGCGACGCTGGAAAGAGAGGGTTGCGCCTGTTCGTGACCGAAGGGGATCTGCTTCGAAACGATGTCTAGCTAATGCATTGTCGCTACGGGCGACCTCGGATAACAGCGTAGGCTTAACGGCACTTTCTTGTGGAGCACATTGTCACGCATACATTCGGGGCAAAATTACCCCAATAAGGAGTTCCATTTTTAGGTCATAGTTCTTAAGCCGTCTGCATCTTCGCCGTCACTGCACCGTGTCTGGTCAGAAATGGAGAAGAGCAGAAAAGGGAGAAGTCAAATATGCTAACCAGAAAGGCGTCTGGTTGGCTAGCTATCCTACGCTGAAAGAAGGAAAAATGGGAATAGAAAGATAGCAGAGAGAGAGGGGGGAAAAGAAAGACACGATGCAGAATTCTTGAAATAAAGTTGAACACTCGTCAGCAGCAGAAGTAGTTACCTCGTGTAACATGGTTTTTGCAAGTCTGTGCGAGTACTTTTTGTGTCTATACGTTGCTCCTCTTCTTTTCTTATCGCGCAAAATCTATTATGTGAGGTAAGTGCACCCGAGAACAGATTAAAAATGCCTCGTGGGGCGTCACATGAGCACAACGCGCCACCAATCAGAGTGTCATCTCTGCGAATATTTAATTACGTCTCTCGTGAATATTTCTCACAGGCAGCCAAGCTAACTGCTCACTCGCATCAAGAGGTACTCAATATTTCATAACAACAAGACTTACACTGATGTCAGCGTAAGAAGTTACATGTAAAATAGAAGCGGCGTGCCAGCAGGAGCACTTTCTTTATTATACTATAATGTGAACTGCATGCCTCAGCAGCCCCTCTATAGCTGAAACAAAGCGAATTCCATTGTTTTTATTTAGGAGGAAATTCCACTGACAAGTGCTTTCAGTGCCCGAAAGTTATCGAGAATCTTGCGGTGAATAGCCTCCGCTAGCGAGTCTCTGTACAAAGCATCCCGCGTGTCGCGCTCGCGTCGCGTCTAATACGTCAGCGCAACAGCAGCATCGGTGGTGCTCACTCCGAACATCGGGTCTTCTCTGGGGTTTATTAACGGCGGATTTGCCTTCTTTATACTTTCCTCTGCTCGCGCCTGACGTTTTTCCAACATGCAGACATCGCAAAGCTTGCGACGACGGGGGGCTGGAACCACTGACAGAAATGGGCCTCGCCTGAAAGATGGCGAGCAGCCGCGCGCCCGCTAGCCCGTTTTCGCTTGAGGCAGCGCGAGCCAGAAATATGTGTAACGGCCGCGCGGCGCCTTTGGACGTCACGAGGCGGCGATGTTGATGCGCTCGCACAATGGCAGCATCAGCAACGCAGAGATCCGCCAGTCGAAAATCGCTCCGGACCTCGTGGCCACAATGGAAGCGCTACTGCGCGTGGTATAGGAGAGCGCGCGCGCGCTTGGAGCAAGCCGGGGGGCCTGCATTCAACGTGGCGGCATCTTGGAGCGGGCGCGCCATCCTTTCTCTTTTATTCGATCTTCTCTGTCCACTAGTTTTGCCTGCACATCGGTTCTGTCTAAACATCTGTATCTGGCAGATACATAGGCGTCCGCATATGGGCGTGGAAATACGTGCGGTGTACTTGCCGGATGTTTAATCGAGTCATAAATCCCCCCCCCCTCCAAAAAAAAAGAATGAAAGAAAAAAGAAACCAACGCAAGAAAGAAAAAAAGAAACACAAAAACGAACCGAGGTGTTCATAGGCGAGATGTTGATAGCTACTATTAGGCTGTTTTGGGGATTTTTTAATTGCAAGGTTTTTATGGTAAATAAAGTGATATCATTCCTCATTCTTAATGGCAGCGGCGAGAACAGCACTAACTTCAGTTTGCAGGTTTCAACAAGCGAAAATTTTAATAACAGGACGAAAAAAAGACAGACGCCGCCGCGTCTTTAGGCGCCTCTTTCTTTCGTTCTCGTCTTTCGTACTTTACTTCGTCGTCGTGTGTCCTAGTTAGTGGTAAGCACGGTATGATTATTTTGTGCGCTGTTTCAGAGTGGAAAATCTACAATCTAGCCAAAGCCATCGAGAATCCAATGCCACTCACAAGTATTGTAAATTTTATTTAGAAGACAGTATCCATAAAGTTCAACACAAGTCACGCAAACTACATAAGCGAAGAAAAATACAAAGTGATTATTCGGCTCCGCTACGTTGAATGCAGACACCTGCCACCGTAACTGGAAGCTGGACACGCTTACCGATGTGCTAATGCCGATTTATTTTTCTCATTTTTGTTGCATTAAAATTAAAGCCGAAGAACCTGCACTATACACAGCAGACACAAGGCTATGGAGCTACTTAAGATCCGGACAGACAGAGGCGTGTTTCCAACAAATGCACCAAATTAAACAGCAGTTCGTCTCCAGCATACAGACTTCCTGTACACTGGCCGTGGAAGCTCGGAGTCTATGACACTCAGGTGTAGAGTGTGAGTGCGCAGTTTCTATTCCCGGCCATGGCGGAAGCATTTCGGCGGGGGCAGAATGCAAAAACACCCACTTTACATATGTTAAGGTGCATGTTAAAGAACCCTCCAGCATATGCCAGTCTCTCACAGTTCCACAGTTGCTTTGAGATGTTAAACTCCATTGATGAAACCAAATCGCACTTCCTGCATAAGATGCGGTTCCACAAAAATAGGACTGTGAAAATTGTGGACTTTCTCCGCATCGAAGACCATTCTACATTCGGTGTTATTCTTTTTTTCTGTTCTGCGCTCTTCCCCGTCTCCCAGTATAGGGAAGAAAACCAGGTGAAAGTTGGTTAACCTCCCTGCCTTACCTTTTCTTTCTCTCTCTCTTTCTCAAGAAAATATATTTACCAATCAGCATGGACGCATCTTATACGGAGGATGACGAGCATTCCTAATGTGGAAAAATCTAAATCAAACAGGTTTATGTTATAACCTATGTTATTTATAACCTACGTTATAACCAATGTTATAACCTATGTGGTAATCTATGTTATTTCGAAGCATTCGTTGAAGAATGTCGGAGAAATTGCGACATCTTTGCAGTTTATAAAAGAGTGATTTCTGGTTTGAGCGCGTGCATAAAGAGGGTACACGCTGATGACACAAAGCAGGCCATTAAATTTTACCGAGTTTCAGCTTTAAGTGCTTGCGGATGGAACTTCAGCGAACAAAGGTTTTAATGCAGGAGGTTAGGAAAGTTTTGCAGACTAACTTCTTACAGTGGTACGCGATAAGGGCAGATCAGGCGCCTCATATAGTGACGAGGGAAAACAGTGTATATCAGTGCCGCAGAAATTGCTACGAGGATATTTCGGGCTGCTCAAGCCTTGTAATAGCGCAAGTTGCAAAATTTCGATTTGCGCAGGATCTCTAGCATCCATTTGCAACGCAGCCTGGGAAAATCACGACGTGCGCGCGGGTATTTCAGATGCAACGGTGAAATTGTCTTATTGCGCAGGCACAACTGCTACCATTTAAATCTTGCAAAATTTAGTTCGCTGGACTCCATGTAATTCTCTATGAGAAGGTAAATCATGGTGGCAGCGAGTAGATATCAAGATGTTGAAAGGTGTGCGAGCTGAACTACAATCACCGGGGCACAAGCCACGGCGGCAAAGCCTCTCTATCATAATACCTCGAGTGGAAACGACTTCCTGTGATGGCTTAAGTCGCCGATGTCCCAACGTATGATGGCATTGCATGGGTGTAGATGCAGCTGTTAGCCACATAACGACAATGTTACCCGTTGCTTCTAACTCAGGAACTTATGATAGCGAAAACCAGCTAAGTGTAAATAACGAATTGCATGCTTTTAACCCTACTTTTGTATACGCTATTGATTAAAGTAAAGTTATCTCTAAAGACAGTTTCACTATATGGACAACGCCGGACTTTGATGTCACCGATGTTCAATGGTGACTATGCAACATTGACATTAATCTATCTATCGCAAGCTGACTTGCCTTGCTTAAGCTATTCAATTCAGTAAATTGCTATGCACTCACTGTGTTCTTCAGAGCTCCGTCGTCTTTCATTGTTAAACATTGCAGCGTCACAATGCGATGACTGTCATACCACTGCCTCGACACCCACTCGATCGCATGGATATACTACACCCGGGAGCACTCCTCTTTCGGCACGCAGTTCTTGCCTGCAGTTGCTCTTTTTTTCAGGCATTAATGGCCACATGACGAAAACGCACCTGAGGTGAGGCTGCAATCGTTGGAACGTCACAGGAAACCCAAATTTGCGATTTCGGCTTCAGGGTCTCTGTATCGCGCTTTTTTCCCCCTCTTATACAAAGCTTACTATCTTTAGTTGGTCAAACGCAAAAATAGAAGTGCTTCAGGTACGAACGCTATCACTTATAACCAGGCTTGTACGCAGCGAATTGCGTGTAATTAATTGCTCGTAATCAGTTACGTTTGTTTGTAATCTTGTAACATAACGATCACTTTGTTTACTCGGTAACGCTCACTGTAGTTCAATTACTTTTTTCAGTAACCAATTACATGAAACCAAGTACATATGTGACGCAACAGGATATAACATGCGACGCAGCTTTGAGTACTTCAATTTGGCGGGAACTACAGTGTCTAAATGGATGAAAGCGTGTGCATGGCTTACTTCCTTCTCACAATCAGTGCCCTGCATCTACGCCTCGATCAACTGAGCATGGCATGCTTGCAGATGTTCCCACCTCTCTCGGAAGTCCAACCTCGGACTTTTTCTCTCTCATTATTTTCTTAATTACTATTACATTTTCTTCTCTTATTTAAGCGGATGTCGTAGGTAGTCATAGCTTCATAGCGGCTGCTCACTTCTCTTTCGCTCAGTGCAGTCAATGACTCCTCTGATATAGACAGAAATTTTTGGCCGTTAAACGCATATGTTTCTGTGATTCGTGACTCATACATCTAGTATTGCAATTGTAACACACGAACAGTATTTTTGGGGCTGAATATTTAGCAGCTTTATTTTAAACTACATTACTGGTTTGGCCACCTCTTCAAGAAACGTGAACATTTGCTGGCGTCCGTTACAATTAATCGTTTAGGTCTAAATGACTAAGGAATGAAGGACGCCGGAAGGAGGTTCACGAGATGTTGGCCGACCAACTGAAATGGCGTTTCTGTGGCTCAATAACCATGGCCACTTCGGACGTTGATGCCAGGGAATCACTGATGGACAATTCTTTGGCTTTTCACTGACCCTATCGGGAGCGCCTTCCCCTAGCCACAGCTACAATGAAGCGCTGTGCTTCACAGGAAAACCCAGAGCTCAGCATCATGGCATTGAGTAACCTCAATCTTGAGAACAAGGTGTTTAAACGTTACAACACAGCATTTCTTTCTAGCACGCACATCGAGCTAGTTTTCAGTGTCAGTGCAGGTGCCTTCAAAAAAAAAAAAAAAAAAAAGAAACCAAGGAAAGATTACAGAAGATAATTCTTGAAACAAATTCTTAGTGAAGATAAACAACGTCTGAAGGGTTGCAGAGGACGCATTGAAAGAGCCATGCCCGCTCGTTCAATTTACTGTATTTGTGCAATGTTAATAAAAGTAGGAAGGAAAGTAACGTTAAAGTAAATGATTACCGTTTAGTACTTGCTGAATTACTTTCGTGGTGCAGTATTTGGCAACTGTAATCAATTACGTTTCTGAAAGAAATAATTGTAACTGTAATCAGTTACCTTTTTTCTGTAACGTGTGCAAGTGTGCTCATAACACACGGCGAATTAGTGCTATTGATCAGGCTTTCTGTTTTGCAGTTACAGTGAGCTACACATGTATGCCCACCCTCGCACACCAAAGCATGCACTCATAAAACAGCGACCACAAATACATTCTTTGTGCCTGTGTTTGCGCTTGCGTGTGTGTGCTTGCATTCTTAGGGGACGCGAACCAAATGCCAAGTCCCCGTTTGCGCTCTGTAACACTCTCTAATGTTGCATTCATCTTTCTGACAACGCTTTTCTTTCTCTGCACATTCCTTTCGTTGCAAATAAACGGAAGAAATTGAATTATGGGGTTTCACATGATCTGATTATGAGGCACGCTGCAATAGGGAATTTACGTATTAATTTTGACCACCTGGGTTTCTTCGACGTTCACCTAAATCTCAGTACGTGAGCGTTTTTGAATTTCACCTCCATGCTGGGATCGAATCCGCAACCTGGAACTCAACAGCGCAACGCCATAACTACTGGGCTGCTACACCGTAGAAACGGAACAAAAGCTTTTGTTGTGTTTTAAGTGCATAATATGAAGTCTTGTAAATTATCCCCCTGAAATTCTCTGCGCCAGCTGTGTAACGAGCGTCCATTGGACGATTCGTACGCATTTCAATAAGTTCTTAGATTATTATCAAGCCGGGCACAAGGCCTTTCATCCTGTGAATGTAAATGTGTTCAGAACGGCACAATATTCGTCTTTGTTATCTGTAAATATATTTGTTATCTGTAGATAAGTACTAACCAACGCACCCACGACAGCAGTGTATAAACTGCATGTCTACACAGTTCATCCATCATGTATGCCTATACCATAATTTTAGCGCGTCGTTTTCCTTTCACGAAAGCGACGATGGCAAGAAAGGCGTCCATGTTTGTTTTTCTGCCGAAGAACCAACTTCCTCAAACAAGAAACTACAAACATTAGCCCGCCAACTATTTTCAGCCATAAAGTTAAGTGCCGTTTTTTTTTTTATCCCCCGCATGGGACGCGTTATAACCACATACACATACACTACTTCAGCTCGCTTAAACCTAGAAAAGCATTGTAGCAGCATTTTGTCACTAAAATATGCAAGAACAAAAAAAAAAAGCTCAGTGACAGCAGCAACGACAAAAAGGCGACGCGAGAACTTCAGACGCGCCGTAGCAAAACATGGAAGAGAACTATAAGACCGCGAGCATTTCTCAGGCGAACTATACTATACAGAAGGCGTGACGCAGTACGCAGAGTGAGGCACGCCGGAAGCGAAGGCGATGCGGCTGTAACAAAGCAATGAGCTGTAAAAAGGTGACAACGAGAAAACGAAGTGGCCGCGCATCATTGCGAGTTTTGCAGCACACGCACCTCGTGCATGGCACGCTGTATCAGCGCTGGCCCGTGCAACGCGCGAGCGAGTAAGCGCAGGGAATCCTACGTGTAGCCCCCGCCGAATCTGCAAGATTGATGAAGCGAGGCCGACCCTAAGCGCCGTGTAACAAGGGACGAGGGCATGGCGAGGGAGAGAAAAATGAAAAATAAGCTCCCGATACCCCGGCTCCAGCATTGTTACTCGCCGATGATAATCTATGCGGGTCCCCCCACTCCTAGTGCGCCGTGCCATTCAAAGCGGCGGGCGGGGAACAGCGGGATCCACCGGCGGTCGCTGCCGGCAGCTGTGTGCTCTTTGCTCCGAGACGCACAAGTTGCGTGCAGCAGAGGCAGCTGCCTTGCGATCAAACCCCGTCTGCAGTCGCGGCACTGTTCCGCACAGATTGACTGCTCGAAGAGACGGCTACAGAGCGAGAACTAGAAATAATGAAACACCCGCAGTGCACATTATAGGTGCTTTAGCAAACAAGAACGATTCGAAGCACCTCTCGTAATGCGATAACACAGACGCTAGAAAGCTCGGAGACACATACAGGGTGTTTCAGCGAACACTTTCAAAATTCTTAAAGGTTGCCAGTTAGTATCTTAACAAAACGTCGCTTTATGCATTCAAGCACAAAATTAACTGGAACGCCAATGCATTTCTCCACAAAGGTCGGGAATTAATATCTTGAAACTGGTGTCATCCTGACAATTAATTCCAAGTGGATCCGCCTCGCGAACTCCCCGGCTACAATTTGTAAATTGCAATATGGGCCATCAGGTAATTAGTTTAAAGCCTAATTAGTGAATTGCTTGTTAATGATTCGATTATGCATTTCAATTTCGCTGTGCAAGTAATGTCCGTCTCTTCGAGTAGACCAACTCACTAATTAGAATTGGGCTATCTGCCACAGGCAACCTTAAATAAATTTTGAAAGTGTTCGCTGAAACACCCTGTATGCTCAGTGAAATGTTGCCTGTGGAGCGCCTTTAACAAAGCTATGGCAAGAACACGAAGAATCACCTATATATGTCACAATTGTACGAATGAGCAATGAGCCGCAAGAAACGGGGAACAGAAGGGATGTAACAAATTGAGCTAAATGAGCTACACTACGGCTGGTTGCTCCATTATAGTGTTGTGATATCAATGATTAGTCGTACTCTTGCCGGTACTTGGTTAAATGCGCTCCACATGTCAAATTTCATTGAGCCTATATGTACACGCCTGCATTATAACAAATAGTAACTACTTGGTATGGTTTCTGATTGTCCAACTTGGCCTCCTTAGCTGTGTTTGTTTTAAACGCGTATCTCGCTCCATCCGCGTATTCTCGTGCAGTTAGATTGCTTAAGTCATGCATCGACTGGAACTGCATCGGATACTTCGCTCAAGTGCTTGACCGATTCATGCGCGTCCGACGTGAAAAAATTTTTTTGTAATTTTACTTTATTTAAGTAACAATAAACTGTTGTAGAAAACCCGGCGATGGCAGTTGCCAACATTTCAAACACTGTCAAATAATTAGATTATTCAATCAATCAAATAGTTATTCAACCAAAAGAAACATAAAAAGACAAAGAGCTGGCGCTGGACGCTCCTCCTACAATAGGCGGAGAAAAGTTGAGATCGCTATTTCTAACGCTAGCAGTAAGGAACTCAAGAGGTGGATGATTTATCGAAAGCTCTCAAAATTCAGCCCTGTTCACTGTTACGACGAAAGTGTACTAGGATTTCATGTAGAAGTGAAGGGAAATTGCGTCAAATGGGAAGGCCGCAAGCGGTGAAAGTATTTTGGAGCGTACCGAAGTATCACAATTACGATGTGATACCTATATAGCGTAAAGAATACAGTAAATATATGCAACACACAAAATATGTTTGCCGCAATTGATGCAACAGCACTCTTGGAATGAAAATACTGGATTATGAACCGTTTTCAATATTAGAGTATCCAACACAAGCAAACCCTTTTCCTGACGTAATTCGAGTAGTTGAATAAAGAAATACCTGCATTTTCCCCCCTCCTTTTTTTCTTTTCCATGTCAAACGCCGAATTAAAAAAAAAAATCATGGGTTCTTACGTGCCAAAACCACGATATGATTATGAGGCACACCGTAGTTTGTATGTAGGCACACCGGATTATTTTTATCACCAGGGGTTCGTAATGTACACGGTACAGGGTCGTATTTAATTTTTGTACCCATGGAGATGCGGCCGCCGTGGCCGGGATTCAATGCCGCGTCCTCGGGCTTGGCAGCGCAACACCAACGCCACTACACCACCACGGCGGGTACGAAAAGCAGAATCTGTGTCGATTTTAGCGGCACCACTAGAACGCAAACTACTGTCCCGCCATGCTAAACAATTATTTAAAAAATGAAGTTCTTGAGTTTTACGTGCCAATACCATGAACTGAGCTTGAGGCACGCCCTAGTGGGGGACTCTGGATTAATTTCGCTCACTTGGGATTCTTTAACGTGCACCCAATGCACGGTACACGGGCGCTTTTGCATTTGCACCCCATCGAAATGTAGCCTCTGGGGCCGGGGCTAAGCCAATCAAGTGTCAACGTTCTCAAAAAACGCCTACACATGCCTTTTCCCAGCCACAAAAAGTTAGGTCATGCCTAACAGCAATTTAAGAAACGTCAAGGACAAAGCTGGGTGAAAAGATTACGAGCGAAAAAATTGGAGGTGAGGAGGGAGGGGAAAACGCGACACAGCAGTTTTCACAATTTGACGCGTAACGTTTTCGACCACCTCTAGGTGATATACGCTTTACTTCAAACACAATGTGCTGTAACAATTACCGCAATTACAGAATGGTTCGCGTGCGAACGTGTTCGCCACATCATTGTGCGAACAGCTTCGATAACATTGCACAGAATTACTACAGCAAGCGTAGTGTGGGAGCTTGAGCAGTCCCGTCTGGGAGGCGAATTCGGGGAACACTGGGGCTGGGGAACTTGTCGGGAACAGTGGGTGAGAGATAAAAACAGCGGTCGCTGGAGCTTCGGGGCTCGGGGTGTACGAGGGACCGGGCACGCGGCATCGCGGATTCCGGATCGTTTATCCGGCTCGGCGCCGCGGTGGACGGAAGAGAAAGGCCGGCGGCAGGGCCCGGACCCCGCCCAAACCGCACACTGGGCGCTCGAAATAAATCATTCTTCGCATCTACGTTTGTTCTTTCGAAAGCGCACGCCTATATGTATTTACTCCGTTGCCTTCACCATGGTTCAATTCTCCCCGGTGGTGAAATCGCCTGAGGCAATACTTTCGATGCGATGCTAGTTCAGCGCTATACGTTAGTTCACTGTCCTTCTGTCTTACGCATCGCGGACACCGTACCGGCAATGGCGAAAGAAAACCCAGACTGACAGTGGACAGATGAAGCGAACGCAGTGCTTCTGTGAGATGGTGGAGACGCGCGAAACGAACCAATTACAGGCGCCGAATGAAGGTATTGACAAATCAAAATCAAAGAGGCAGGTTGCGCAGTCGTCCTAGGGGGTATGGTCCTGTACGAAGGCAGGAGATCGCGCCAATTGGTCATTAATCTCGTACTCAAGAATAAGCTGCGGTTGCGCGAAGCGTACATTGTCGCTGCTTAGGTGCGGTGCATTGGAGAACGAACACAAGCGAAAAGGAAAAAACAGGAACAACACTTTCGTGCACTCCCTATACTTCGAGCAATCACTATGTGTCACCCACTAGGCCGAACAAAAGCGTAATGGCATACTATAGATAATCGGCAATGCTGCGTGAATCAAGTGGCATTTATCACAGATTACCACTGCGTGCGACAAGTAGCCTAAATGTCTTTCATCTGGTTACGTATTAAAGTGTGTGCCCCGTAATTGAGCTCTTCGGCTCTTGTAACAGCAGAATGATTGCAAGGCTTAGGAAATGGACGTACCGACACCGATAGACAATAATTCGAGAAGACGCTGCTAATACGTTCCTTGTACGTGCCACTCAAGAGATATAAATATCGTCTCCGCCTTGGCATGGCAGTGTAATTTTGAGCATGCATTAGGTTTTTAAGTTTTTGTCAAGAGCTCTTTTGAGGCACCAAGCAGTTCTTTCTGATTTTGTTGGTAGCTCACGCATTTTGGCCTTAATATTGAATAATTAAAAACTAACGTATTTTATACTTTTTTTATTCAACCTCAAAAACCTACAAAGCAACGTTGGAACTCAGTCGCTCTTTGTTTTTGACATACTAACTGAAAGCGCGAGAAAGTGACTATTGTCAGACTTCGGCCGCGTTGATTATTCTGCTATTAGAGTGAAATACGAAAACAAAAGGAAAAGAAAGGCAGGGAGGTGGACCAGAACAAAAAATCCAGTTTACTACTATATACAGGAAGGTGGACGAGGGGGACGTAGAAATAAAAGAAGAAAATAAACAAAGAAAATTAAAGATCAATCACATGACTATTGTCTATGCGAGTTTATTTGTACTTGTGTAGCTTCTATATACTGCCCTAACACGGATCCTGCTCATCAAAGCAGACTTCATTCTTCGATTTATATTCGCTGTCCGGGGGGAGTTGGGGGGGAGGGGGATCGATTTTTATTTAAAAAAAAGAAATTTTTTACAGGCGAAGGTGTTCGCCTCTCGGCGGCCAGCATTTTTCGTTTCTGCGTTAGTGAGCAAAAATGTGGACCGATCCCGGCGGCGGAGAGAGCGAGCGAGAAAACATTTATTTGGACAATCGAGGTCATTGCTCTTGAGGTCGAGTGGGTGGTGTCTTCATTCCAGGACTTTACTGACCATGGCTGCTCGACGAACTTGCTGGACGAGAACTTCGTGTCGCACCGGTGGGAGCAACGCAGTCTAAGAACGTTTTCCAAGAACGTTGGGTGGGAGGTAGCGCCGGTCAGCTGTACCTCCCACCGCTCAAGCGACGGTGCTAGGCGCCTTTAAGTGTTGAGGTTTGCTGCCACACCCCCGCGAGATGTGGAAGAGTGTAGGGCGGGCGAGAGCCGCACCAGGGGCAGATGCCGCGATATGTTTGTGGGTACATTTTGCTATATCTGTGTAGGTTTGGGAATGTGTTAGTCTGGATAAGTCTGAGAGCTACTGCCTCTTCAGTGCTGAGCTTTTTATGACGAAGAGGATAAATCCTGTGGTTGAGCCACTGGATCTCGAGGCGGTCGCAGTAGTGCAGGGCAGGAGCAGTGTCTCGTACCCCCGTAAGGGAGAGGCTCCAAGCACTCAGTAAAGTGAGGCGCAAACTGTTCGGAATCACGCATGCAACATGCAACACAGCATTCGTTCCAATAAAGAGCAAGGACAAAGCAAGCATCCGAACCACATAACAGATGATAAGGAACTCCTGATAACAATGAAAAGCACGTAGCGTTTCTCGCACACGTTTCCCGGTAAAGACTACTGTTTCACACTAATCGACGTGGGGAGCAACGTCTCTAGCCTTTGATATATAAAAGAACCAGCCTAGCAACTGATTTCATTGTTGTTGGAGCACCGCTATGGGTACGTAACACTTAGTTAGAACCGTCGAGAAGCAGCGTGAATACGAGTATCGGCAAAGAGAAAAAGAAGCGGCATTACCACCAGCGGCGGCGTGCTGCCAAAGTTACAATTACTCCCGTTACTACCATTACTCTAAAGCAATAAAGCATTGCGTACCAGCCTCAGCAGTTGTGGTGCTGGTTTTCAACAGCTTCGCTCGACAGGGCGGGGATGGCGAGTCAATTTTTTTTTTTTTTGCTATCACGTGTTTTCTATTTTCGTGTGCTCTAACCTAAACTGCAGTCACAATATGTGAATCCTGTTTCATTAAGACGCGTTTCGTACAGAAAAAAAAAGGATTAGGTAGCACAGAAAGCACACTGCAAAGAGTTATAAATAGTAAATATGTTTCCAGATAGTGCGGAAGTTGGTCGTAACTTGTGCAATGCGCTGGCATGTGGAAGGTAAACACGCATCTGGGGTCTAACTTATTATAATTTTTTTTATTCGTCTGTTACTAAGAATACTAACCTGAAAGCTGTCAAACCACAGCCCGCAACATAATCCATTCGCGCTAAACAGGAAACTTGCTTAACAGTAGCCGAATAATCTCATTACTTTTGAGTAACTAGGAATAACGGATAACGTAACGACTCCATTCTAATTCTGTTATTTTTTTTCTTTCGGTGTGTAACCTGAGCGGCTCTCCGCCTGCGCAATCACCAGGATATAGGAGTAGATACTAACTAATTTTCAACTGGTTTTATTTCCAAAAGGGACATATTATATCGACAAAATACAACCAAACGGATACAGAGGTTACCAATCCCCGCACGTGCAGCCCGGCAATGCCGAGATAGGCCATTTCCCTTTCACTCAGAGCTACAGATGTACTCGCAGCTCGCACGTGTTATCAAATTCGCTTCCACGATTTCTTGAATACCTTTATCCCAATTTCTGTACAGCATAGAACATTCCTTAAACAATGGTTCGCAACCACAGTCATCACATTGCACTGATACATGACCATACCGATATCAGGTTTAATTTTTGCTTGCGTCAGCCTCTGTAGCTCTGAGTGGATGGGAAATAACCTATCTCGACATTGTGTGGATTCACGAGCGGTGATTGTAACATCTTTATCCGTTTGGCTGTATTTTGTCGATGTATATATGTCCCTTGTGGAAATAAAAATCAGTTGAAAGTTAGTGCCTGTTGCTGTCGATCTCCGTTGTTCGCGTCACCTAAGCGCTATGGTCTCAATAACTGCACCAGAATAAAGTAGTGAGTAGCAGTTGATTATAATATAATTGAATAATTACAAGAAATTAATAGATACGAAAGAAAGGAATGCTTACATTATGCTGACCTGTTTCTTTTATAAATACGTAATTTCGTGCGTTGCGAGATGATAAATAAACAGTTATTTATTTTGTGTTGCCCCGATTCCCACAGGGTTTCCAATCAGCATTAACAACAACACCAACATTTCCAACCAACATTAGGTGCTGACATGTAAAGCTTTCGAATTTCTAGGTTCTGGGCATTTGGGCTGATTTGCTTGCTTCCTATGCCGTTCCATCCGTTTATCTTGCTTGTTAACGAGATGACGCAGATACTAAATTCCTAACAAGGGCTCTTTCACGTTGTGAAATCAGTGCGAAACATGGCGCACTTTTCTTGCCCTTTTTAAGCCGAAAACAAGCGCTGTCGGTCAAAGTAAGCAAGCTGCAATGATTGTTGGAAAAACAGGCAGTTTTTTTATCGCTTACGCTCGTGCTCACTCATTCTCTAGCACGACGGCAGCCCCGTGGAAAACGCTTTCCGTCGTGCGTGCACGCTTTGCAGCTTTTGCGAGGTTTCAGAGGAAGAAAAGAGAATAACGGCCAGAGATAAATGACGCGCGCAAAGCCCGGTACATATTTTTTGCCCGAGGCAAACACGAAACGGACGCTTACATGTCTTGCCTTTCTCTGTTACTGGTTTGACGCCCAGCTAGACGTTATCACGAGAGCAGCGGACGAACGTTTTCATGCCTGGTTCCACTTTTATTCCACGCTTCCAGCGTTCACGCTGTGATGACGACGTTCCAAGCACTCTGAAGTCGGTCTTTGTTTTCTTAGTGCTTATGGCGTCAAAAACAAGTAATTTTCATTTTTTGTTGTTGTTGTTGTTGGTGGTTCTTGTTTACGTGCGTTTCTCTCGAGTCGGCTACATTTGAGAAACTCCTAACGAGGTCTTCCTGGATGTTCAGGCCTGTTTCATGAGTTAATTAGTTTTATTAGGAAAACACGACGCAAGATATTGTGCTGTTTCCTATATTTTATGAAGCCACCGAGCAGTACTCTGGAATGCTCCGTATGCCGAAGTCTGAGCTTAGAAAGTTTAACCGCCTCGAGGCGTCATTTTGTCATAGCCTTCACGCCATTACCTCATTGCGAGGGAGCCGGAAGGGAGGCGAAAGAAAAACTCGGGTAACGAACGAAGATTGCCAGAAAACTTTCTGCAGTCCCGGAAGTTTGAAAAAGAGGAACCGCTGCGCGCACTTTGATGCCATGCGAGCCCGCCGGCGCAAGTTCACAAACACCACCACGCGTCTTTACATGTGCTCTTTTTTTTATTTGCTTTGTCGTCAATCAACTACGAAACGCAAACTTCATCGAAGCTATCAGTGTTTTAATACTAGTGCCCATACATTTCCGGGATATCCCATAAAACAAGAGAACACTGGCTTCGAATGTTATCAAACTTGCAGCTCGCATGAGAGTACAAGCTGACAGAAAGAAAAGCCAGTGCGAAATAGATACATGTCATTTCATATCAACGAACTTGACTTCTTGTTAGATATGTAAAGTGATTTATGACTCGGAAAGAGAAACCTTTCAAGATTTAGTGAGCATGGAGCTAGAATTTGCAACTGGCGATGCCGGTGACAGGTTTCTTGAAAGAGCGATGGGTACTGCAATGTGTCAATGCCAGTGGAGGTTTTCCTAAGTCTCTACGTTCTAGTTGAAGTGTGTAAACGTTGACTATCAGAGCTTGGTCGGTAGCTCCCATGCGAAGTAAAGCTAAAGCGAAACAGTGCTTTTAATTTTTTTCTTACAATCGCATTTTTTATTTCATTTTTTTTTAGTAAGGAGATGGGCAGGTACTTCTACATGGGCAAGGTAATTGTCAAAGTGCTGAATCTAAGCAATCCATCGTGTGGGGCTATAAAACTGATACCTTCTCTTTGTTGGATGAAACGTGTCATATCATTTCGCTCTAACATACTGCTACGGGGATGAATATTTACTAAATGTATTTACAGATAGAACGCGTACCACTGTTAGATTACAGTCAGCGCTTCTGAAAGTACGAGCGCAAATCCAACGCCGACGCCACTGCATCGTCTTCTGTGATTAGCTGCCTTTTACATTAGCACAACCGACTACTTAACACTAACTCTCGGCGGCAGAAGGCATGTCTCATTGCGTATTAGGCTGTTAAATCTACGTTCGAGTGGTAAGGCTTCAGGTCATGAGACGTGCACACTATCAGTCACTGGAGAAGCATATGACTTCGGTGTCAACGGAGAAATCTCATATGTTACTACGGTCACTTGGAGCAGAACCTGGTAAGCCGGACGTAACATAGCAGCCGTTTTTCGCACAGGCCAACAAGATGATAGGGGAGGAGGCAGAAAACAAGAGGTGAAAAGTAGAGAGGTTAACCAGATTAAGTGTCCGGTTAACTCCTCTGCACAGGGGGATGGGGTAAGAGCAGAAAAGATTACAAAACAAGATAAGATTTAAAAAAAAGGAACGCATCAGTTCACACATCCTATAGTAAGCCTCTGTCCTATATATGGAGAACAAGATGAGAAGGCAGCCACGGCAGGACAAGAGACTCAATGGTGAAATTTCCATGCCGTTGACGGGGGTAGTAGAGACGTTTTTGAGAGGTTAGAAGGGGGTATCGTGACGAGTTGAAGGCAAACTTCACAAAAAAGGGCCGTCGCAATCCCGGTGATCATCGGAAACGTACTTAGAGAGCATGTCCGTGAGTGTACAGTTGAGGCGCTCGGTAAGAGCGATGCCGGCGTCACTTGATCGTCTTCTGTGTTAAGCCTCTTTTTACCACGGCACAACCCATTACATAACTGTCTAAACACCAATATAAAGACTGCATAAAAGAGAGAAGGCTAGTAATTGTTTTCTGACAGGGACGCCACGCCCACTCACCCAAAGGTGAAGACAGATTTCAAAGACAGAATGCATCTGATGCGTAACTAGAGTAGAAGGGACTTGGCACGATAAATTAACGCGCGACGAGATGCATGGTACGATCCTCTGCTGACACGTTTTTTAGGGTGGGACTGTTCTAGGTGCCGGCGAATAAGCAGCCGTACAAAGAACAGCTTTAAACGCAAATGCATAATAGAATTTGCACATATATATAGCTGTTACTTGCAAGTCTCACAAGGTATGTCGTTGTACTTCCTCTTCACCTTAGCCCTTCAGGCGACGACATTCATGTCTGTATCTCTCCTCCTGTGTCTGAGAGTCCCCTAGCGATAAAATCACACTCAAGAGCTCCCTACATCTCCAGCAGCATACACAAGACTTCATAAACCTCGATAACATGTTCTGAGATAAAAAGAAGAATCCGCCCAAGAAGTTGCACAAGAAACTGTCGTCACGTTTATAAGCACTGGCGCTGTTTGGTACTGGCGTAAGTAATGGTACCCCGTTTATCATGAAAGTGAATCATGTTTGCTGTATGGGATGAAAAAGAAGCTATGATGTATTTTTGCAATACTGCGATTTCGTACTTTCGGGAGCGTCACACTGTCTTCTTCAGCAAGTCATTTTTGAGGCGATGGATCTTTGTGTCAATTACTCTGACAGCTTGCCACAAGGAACTCTTTTGCAACTTCTAGCTACAAACTTGTGGTTTCTTTGGCTCTCTTCTGATTTATGTTCAGTTTATCAGTGCTACAACACGAGGACAATAACGTCTTTTCCTGGTTTTACAGTACATTCACAAGCACAAATATTTACTCGCGATATTTTAAAGCGGGTGACGTTGATCATGAATACGCTCGTGCCCGCTATCTAGAGTATCCTGCAAAAATAACGTTCAACGTATAGGACGCGTGCGTTAAGGCGCTCTTCCACGAAAAGCCCGTTTACCGTACGCCGCCCGAAAGATGTAGTACCTCCGTGACATCATCACTGAACAGGCTGTGGCTGGAAGTTCAGTATAAGGGCATCCACAGTTAGTTCTTGAAACTTGACCTTTCGCATTACGCGTGTATTCCGGGATGATGCAACCGCTCTTCTAAGTATCGCAAAGTAAGAGCGTATTTCTTAGATGACCCTAAGACTGCTATACTAAATCTAACCTAAGCAACAACTTCGAAGTGTACACGTCAACCTGGATCACCATTCTTGGTACAGTATCTTACGACACACGCAGTCCCCCCATGAATACAAGAATCACGTTCCAACACACCCACTGTCCCCCGCACGCACATCACATCGTGCGCCAGCGACAGTGCGTTCTCCGTGTACCGGCAAATACGGCTACAATGGGGCTTCTGCCAAACAGCGTTCAGGGGCTTCTCAGGTTGCTCGAGCAGCTAGTTGGGCCATCATGCTGGAGTTTAACGCGACAGCGTGCGTCTCGGACCAGTAGACCGAGCCACAAACCCCCTACGTCGTTGCAGGCCGCGTGGATACGGCGTTGGTAGGCACCAACCAGCTCGCTCCCGGTTCTCCTGTGGCCAGGCTAATTAGAGAGTCGTCAAGGCCGGCCGTCGCATCGAGCTGTCCCCGCCTGTGCTCCTGTCCGCTGTAATGAGTTTCGCCGCGATTTCACGCAGGGCTTCTCTCGAAGTACGGGGCAAAGTTGCGTTTTTGAGCGGCCGCCCCGTGGCCCGGTCGTTACGATATGTGACCTTCTAGAGATTTCCCATGAACAACGAAAGTTTGCCAACTGAAACTTCTGAGACGATGTAATTTCAATATCGAAAGGGTTTGTGAAACATGCTTCAGCACATTTTGTTGGACGAGTCCATAACTTCGACTAACGGTGTATACTATCCTGTATGCTCAAAGGGAGTATTCGTATTCGTCGGCATTAAAGCAACAAGGGAGAAGCGTCCCAGAGACAGCGGAGTGATCCTTCAGCTACGGCCACTGAAGGCCCCGCCCCACATCACATTATCATCGACCTCAGCGATCCTCTCAGAACACCCCTCAGCGATCACCACAGACGGCAGCCGGAACATCGGCACTCAAGGATAACACCGCGCCACTCAGTGTTGGACAGATGATTCTACCCATGCTGTTCGCTGCTGTTCGAGCAATTGCTCTACACAGCTCTACCTCAGGCGAACAAGCTTCCAGAGGTAAAGGCACTGTTGTCTATGGATCCATAATGAGTCAGCTGCCCACATTAGTGCTACCGGGTGGCAATTCCGAATAGCCGTTACAACAATGCCGTAATATTGCAGTGGAACGCTAATAGCCTTCGCTCCAAATCTGCTGATTTTCGCAAGTTAGCTTGACAATACAGCTTCCCTGTGCTGTGAATACAGAAGGCTGGATTACTTGATGACGTTCGTGTTTCTAATTACGTAATATATAAATCGTCTCGTCCAACTGGAATCAGTAGAACATTGTTCCGCGTTCGAAAATATTTGCCCTATCACCTTATGCAATCAAGCAGTTCAGATTTTCCTGAATATGTATAGACTGCAAAGTATATCTCGTTAAAGTATGTGTAACAGTAGTAAGAATATACCTGCAAGCATCGAGACGTATTATGACTGATAATTTGGTACACATTTTTAGCATCATAAGCTCAAATATTATCATATGCGGGGACCTTAACCCTCTCAACGTAACATGGGGGGAGTAATCACTGTGATGCCCTTGGTAATATTGTTCAATGCGCCGCGGAAAGATGCCATCTGTCAGTATTGAATGATGGATCTACGACATTTATGCGTTGATATCGCTATGTCAGTTGCATAGACGAAACACTCTGCTCAAATGATCTTGTTGCCGATGCTGGGTGGGCAACAGACGCAGTAACAGGTGGAAGCGATCACTTCGCAATTTTTACATCATATCCACGATTATTAAAAGTACTGCGAAACGAAGATACGCGGATATAACAAATTGAAAGCTCTTTCGTGAACAATTGTCCAGTTGAGTGGATCGTGATGCTGACGTAGAGAAACTAACATCACTGATACAAGAAACAACGAAAATGTGTACGAACCAAGTGCCCATTCCTGATGAGTACACAGCTGTTGATGGATATTATGAACATTTGAATGCTGTAAGAATTAAGAAGAGCAGAAAGAGCTTATCGCCGAAGTGGAAATATAGAAGTGTATAGAAATTCGCAGCAAATCCAGCCAGTCATGTGGAGACAACTACAAAAATTAGGGAAAAGAAAATGGCGCGAGTTTCGCAATACGTTGCCTCCCCTGACGCCACTTCCTGCTCTCACAACAACCAAGGATACTTCAGAAATAGTGATTACTGAGGACTCTGCAAAATTGTAATAGAACCAGCGTTTCTATTACTTGTGCTGAGTTGCAATATTCACTTGAAATGGCAACACAAAACGTTTTTGCGTCTCATCAGTCGCATCATATACAATTAGACTACGAATTCTCTATGAGTGAACTAAAATGTGCGCTTGCGTCTTGTAAGACAAAGACTGCTGCAGGTCCAGATTTCATTACATACAGTATGTTGCAAAACATGGGACCTAAAGGTCGATTGACATTTTTGGAGTTACGCAATTACTTATGAAAAAATGAGCGTGTCCCTGACCCCTGGAAAACAGCGCGTGCGATACATATATTGAAACCTGGTGAAACTCCTCTTTCTCTTGAGCTTATTCGTCCTGTGAATCTGACGAGCTGTTTATGCAAGGTCTTGGATAAAATGATCGTCATTAGGCTGCAAAGGTAGCGTGAGCAAACAGAAGCACTTCCCGGTGACATTACACTATTTCCAAGGCGGCGGTGCACCATGGATGGAATTTTGGATATCGTTACCTGTGCGGTACATGAACGAGGTAGAAAAAAATGTCCCAATAGCGGTGTTTTCAAACACTAAGTTAGCCTTCGACGCAGTCAGCCATGTTCATATATTGCGTGGCCTGTGAGACCTAGGAGTCTCTGGAAGGGCGCTAGGGTGGATGTCCAATTTCTTGAATGCAGATCAATATTTACTGAAACAAGTGAGAAAGAAGTTCCTGCCATAATCTTGGCCAAGGATTCCGACAAGGCAGTGTCCTAAGTCCGTTATTCTTTATTTGTGTGATGGTGGATTTACCGCGGAGACATCCACCTGCACTACACTAATCTATATATGGGGATGATGTTTGCATTTGGGCCCTCTGGTTCATGCTCCAGTTTGTTCAGCCTACTTTTTAGGAAGGCCTAAACATCGTGGACAAGTTCTTAAAGGCAAGAGGAATGGAGCTCTTTTACACTAATACGGTTGTTCTCTCCTTCACCAGAGGATATCTAAAGTACATTAAGCTGTGCCTTGAGGGACAGTCTTTGGACGTAGTGGAGCAACACAAATTTCTGGGGGTTATACTAGACAGACAACTTTCTTGAAATTCTCACATTAAAGCCTTTGAATAACAAATAAACGCAGTAATAAATGTTCTTTCGCGTTTCAGTGCGGCACAAAAGGCACCCACTAGCAATTGCACTTATTGAGAGAGACATGGCTTGCATCAATACGGTGATTCAGGTGCCGAAAAATCTGCTACCACATCACGAAGTTTGAATCTCAGATATCTCCTACCATAAATGGCGACTCGTCGCCCCGAAAATTGAACTTTTGGTTGAAAGCATTATTCGCAAACGAGACATGTGTACGCTAGCAACACAACAACTAGAGTTATAGCAGATATACTTTCGATACCCTGGTTATATTCAAGCGTACACAGATGGTCCTTGTCAAACAAATTCTTCTACAGCTGCCTTTGTCATTCTAGAACGGAACCGAATACAGACGTTTAAACTGTCTCACACGACATCAACTACAGCAGAGCTTTTTGCATTATTGTATTTGTTACGATACGTAAATTCAATGCAAGACGGCACCAACGGGCCATCCTTTGTGACTCGCTGACAGATTTGTCGTCACTTCCTAGTGACATCAGCGATTCGCAAATCATGGTGTAAGTTTATGAGGCACTAAAGGAACTAACGAAATAAAGTGAAGAGAATCGCGCAATAGTGTTCCAATAGATGCCTTACCATTGCAATATCCCTGGGAATGTTGCAGAAGACAAGGAAGCTGGACAAGTGCATGTTAACAAGGGCACATATGGCCTCCCTCTAACACAAGTTGAATTGTGGCACATACTAAGACAGATCTCAGCCCGTAGTTGCAGAGCGTCAAGGTTTGGTTACAACTCGAAATCTTCAGATATATTTCACATAAACCCTCCGCTTCAATTTAAAATCCCGTCGATAAGGATACAACCAGAGCCTTTGAAACGCTCATTCACTGTCTCCGACTCGGTACCACGCATGCAAAACACTTCCTACAAAAAAATTTCAGGAGCTGCTAGTCTGGAATGAACTTGTGGCCACGCAGATGAGGATATACAGCATCTTCTGTTAAAATGTCCGCGATACCATACACAGAAACAGCGTTTAGTATCGTGCTATAATGGCATTGGACGACGGGCCCTTCCGCCTCAGGAAGATATTAGGTCCTTGGCCAACATATTCACTGGAAAGACGAGCATTACTGGCCCTCTAAAGATTTCTAGAAGCGAGCAATATTCTCGGAAACTAATGAGTAGAGTGTTTATCTGTGATAAGCTCTATGTGATTAATTTGGCCCGACTTTGGCCCATTCAATGCCTGGATTCATATACAGTCTGTTTCACACTTAGCGGAAAACTCGGAGCGCATTGCAAGGCCCTCCGAGTTTTCCCCTAAGTGTGAAACAGACTGTACCTTCGTTTGAATCTAATCCATGGGCGCTATAACGTAAAATGATTCCAAATTGGTTTGATTCCAAACTCCTGACGTCAAATTTACGTAGCCACCGACGCAAGCATCAGGCGGTGACCCGCAGGGTTGTCTGAACAACCCAATCAAACACTCCTCGTTTATAGGAGGTCACCTTTGTTCGCTTTCAAAACCAATAACAGTCACTTGTCTACACTCAGCGGTTTTCTTATCTAATTGGCTGACAAGAGGCGAGGAGCACGCTCTAGTGGAGAGGGTTTCGATGGGGCCGAGCCAGCACAGTGAAAATAGATAACCGCATGAAGAGGCTGGTGCCGGCTTCTCCGATTGGTCTGCTTCGCCTTACTTAACTTGCGGTGGCTGGTCGAAAATCGCGGCGGCATGCAACGCAAGGATAAGAATGCCGCTAAAACGGATCCTCAGCAAGGAAGAGTTGGCAGAGCGATGTCGTATGCATGCCGAAAGGGCTCGATAACGTTTTACTGCCACGCAAAAAGGTTTATCATGCGCAAATAAATACATGCTCACCGGCAGGTGCGAGTAGCGAGGGCCTGAGCGATCGGTGGGCAGCCATCTTCTATTCCTTTCGGAACGGGGCAGTCTGTGGCTATTCAGAAAAAAAGTTCAGTTTTGTTCGGCATATTAATGCATTTTTTTCGCATACATGTCACTTTGACGGGGTGAGTTTTCGCGGTTTTGTGACGTCGCGCGACAGACAGGCGAAGTGGGCGCAGCCAGAAAACATTGGACCAATAGCAGAGGGCTAATGGTGAAAAGACGTCGAATCAGGAATGATTATTTTTCTTTTGTTCGGTTTAATCATGCATAATCAGTGTGTACACGTTATATCAGATGGGGAGCTGTCGCAGTTTTCGTGACGTCGCGTGACAGACAGGCGAAGTTGAGAGTGGCCCGAAAATGTTTTGACCAATCGTGCAGGCTCGTTGTAGAAATTGGAATCGAAACAGTTTGGAATCATTTTACGTTATAGCGCCCCATGCTTTCTAAGACTTGCAAACGCTTTCTTATGTGCCCTGATTTTAGTATAGTTATGTGACTTGACTTTGCGTTGTATTGTTTTGAGTTGACTTTCAGTTTTAGTGGCGCATTAGTGTACTTATGTGACTGGAATTTGTGTTATTGTGGTTTGGAGTTGACTTTTAGTCTTAATGCAATTAAGTCCATTCTTTTTTTTTTCAGATCTCTACCTGAAAAGGAGTAGCTGGCGCCAATTAAAGATGGCCACATCTCCTAAGCACTCTATACTCCCAACATCCCCGTAATAATATAATAAATGATTTCACCCTCACCGGGTGCAAACCAAGCAAGCGTGGGTGCTTACAAAGCGAGTTCTCCTTTGCTTACGTCGAGCAATTTGAACTACCTACGCTATTTCTTCCTGTTATTTTAGTAGTATATAAGTGTGCTGATACGATGTGTATTGTCGCCTATGATTGTAGGTAAAAATAATTGTTTTTCAAAACTGCCATCGTTTCGTATTTTACGGCGTCCATAGAGTGACCAACAAACTATTTCAACACAAGTCATTCTATGCTTCGTGTATTTCAGCTTTGCGTGCGGAAACATGATTCAACCAAAAAGAAGCTTTGTATATCAGCGCCCCTCTCCGCAAAAGGTTCTGTGCTTCCTCATACCAAGATATAATTAGGCACTTACACGAACGACAGTGGCCTCTTACTACATAAACAGCAATTACGAAGCCACCCAACAGGGCGCGTTGTTTCGAATCGTGGCAAGCTAACGCGCGCACTGGCACCCGTCGTACGTGGGGCGAGGCTAGCCCTGTCCAGCGTCCCTCCACACTCCGGTCAAAGTGGGACAGACGCAAGACGGCACAAATCACTCATCGCACGCTTTGGCCAGGCAACGCGTAACAACCGGGCTTTCAGAGCCAGATGGAACCATCAATATCCATCCGGCGTGACACCGGACGCTCCTCCGGAGGGTGTCGCCGAAGCGTGTCGCGACCGCACGGAGTCGGTGGCGCAAATTGGCGGAGTCTCCGTTTTTCTGGCCGGGATCGGGTGGCAGGGCGCTGCCAATGTCAATCATTACCGACACTCGTCCTAGTCGCGCACGTCCGGACGGGTCGAGCGTGACCCAGCAGCGGCTCGGTTCGGTTCGACTCGGTGAGGAGGAGGAGCGCGACCCGTCTGCTCTTGGGCTAAGCCCGCGCCTCTTGTTATTCTTCACAAAACAGTGACGGCAGTGGAAAACACAAAGTCTGACTCGACTGTCATTGTGAAGCAGCGAACATGGCAGTTAACCGAGCACGATGGGATGGAGAATGGGTATACTGGAGGATCGGCATAGCCATACAATCTCTTGGTATTGCGGCCTCCGCGCCGTGTGATCTTGTAAATGACTTGCTGTGATTAGTATAAGTATGAAGTATAAGAAATATACTGCCAATTGAAAATAAGAAATGATTCAGTCGTCACTTTTCGTGAACTACAGCGCCCTCCGAGATATACAGAGCGATGAAATGAGCCCCGCGTCATTATCACGAGAACCATCACGATATCAGCACGAATGAACAAAGAAAGAAGATAGAGTTCGGCCATACTTAAATACCAACTGCAACAAAATTTCGCTTTGCCTAAATTTGTTATAAATGAGCATTGAATTCTGCTATCAATAACGGCTATTTTTGCGCGCTCTTCGTGACGCTTCCGCTCGTGCTTCAAACGGCAAAATTTGCACGGACGCTTCTCTATATCTACACTATCTTAAACTAGGCTTTTTAGGCGGTTCAAAATTTTGTTGTAGTTGCTCTTTATCCCTACAGTCGAGCGTCTCTACAACGAATGCCTCTACAACGAAATTACCTGTATAACGAAGGAATAATTCTGTCCCGGCTCTCGTGTGAGTTGTGCGGTGCGCGCCCTTTCCATCGAAGTGACATGTATAACGAATGATTTCGGAGGCCCCAAGCACTTTGTTATAAAGTCTTTTGGCTGTAAATACTCAGGACTTTATTCTTGAACTAAGTTCAGTGCGCTGTATCGTTTACATATATCTCTGTTTAATAGGTGCCTAAAAATGTGTCTGCTTTCCGCCGCTTTAGGGTTTTCGCTTTTTTCAATAATTATTTACAGAAGATCAAGTAAGACGTAGCTTAGGTACAAAGTGAGTCAAAGTTTTAAAAGCAGAGATTTAAGGCTACAAAGCAAGAGACAGAAAAAAGGGGAAAGGCAGGGAGGTTAACCAGATGGGAAGATCCGATTTGCTACCCTACATTGGGGAGAGAGGGGAGGGAGAGGTAAAATTACAGCAGAGTAGAGATAAAGAAAGAAATGAGCACAGACACACAATCACAGTCGGTCACTGATACCTCATACTGTCACCGCACAGCACAGTAGCACTTGCATCACTATAAACATCTGTTCAGGCTACAGCCGCTTGTCCAAGTCTGTTGCCCTTAAAAACTGCAGCAGTGCCCTCGTCGCCCTCCGCTGCGATGGCTTGTGGTGTCGGCATTCTAAAATAATCTCCTTTGTTAGAGGTTTCTGGTCAAAGCGCGCTATCACGATTGCGAGCGAGAGAGAGATGTTTATTTGAGGAAAAGCAGAGAGGTCGGCCTGACCTATAGTTTGCTCTGGCCTGCTACTCTACGCGATTGCGAGCGATCATCTCTGTAAATTGTAGCGAGGGCAGTCACAGAGAAGATGTTGAATTCTCTCCTCGCTACCACAGTCATCGCACGAGGCGTCGTCGGCCCATCCGGTTCGGAATGCCACGCCTAGCCACGTTTGACAAAGCACGGTAGCTTCGCGACGGCAGAGTCCAGCTGGGATGAAAAGGCGTACAGAGGTGTATAGGTTGTACAGCCGGTTGCCTCGAAAACTTCCTGCGTTCCACAGAGAGAACATGATATCACGGGTGAACATCCGAAGTTTTCTAGCGGCATCTGTCCTCGATAACCGTATCGGTTCCTCTTCGTCGCCTTGACGAGCCGACCGAGCTGGGTTATCGGCGTGTTCGCTCCCTATGACGCCGTAGTGACTTGGACGCTACTGAAATGTCACGTGGTGCCTTTGTCAGTCAAGGTATGGATTAGTTCTCTAATCTCGAATACAAGTTGTTCATGCTTATTCCACAGAAAATATGCAGACACCAAGCTGCTTAATATACAGTAGGTTAAGCTACCACTTAGGATTTCCTCATGTTTAACGCACAGAATGTGATGAAAGAAGGTACAAAGTTCTAGATCTTAGAGATGGTCTCGGATTGACTGGGTATATATAGAAACTTTATTTGGCTGGAAAATATTTTAAGTATAGCGGTGGTCGGAGCCCCTCAGTCCAGGGCCCCACTGGCCTCTGCCGCCTGCCTGACCTGGCTAATTAAGGACTGGGTAAATTTCGCAAATTGAGGTCAAACGTACGGCGCTTCACATACAGAAATATGAAAGCAAGACGAATTTACTCGTTGAGAAGCTTCAAATGCGATGCCATGAAGCAGCACTTCAATGCTCAGCTAAACTAAGAAGCGCCAATTTTACGGCAAGTCGATATTAAGTTTACGAGTGTAAATCTACTAAGGCTAACATACCAATGAAGGCAAAGAAGAAATAATGTGAAAACTGACAATCGAGGTCTGCCTAGCGCAGATCTCTATAGATACGCCTGCCTAGCGTATCTTCAGCTTCAAGAAAGCAACACAACAAAAGAAAAAAGCTGACAGAACCGCAGTAAAAGACTCGTAGAATATTTTTTCCGCGACTCTCTGCATATATATATATAATGAATTTATACGTGCGAATACCTGCAGCTTATGGAGTTCCCAATGTAAAAAAAAAGATATGGAAAAACAGTGGTCGTAAATTCAATTTCATGCCTCCGTGGTATAAAAGTCGTTTAGGTGTTCGACGTCAATGAAATTAGGAATGGCAGAGCCGCGCTAAAGGCATGGACTAGAACGGGACACGTATACGACACACACACAAGCACTGTGCAATATTGCGTCGTCGATGCATCCATGCCATTTGTGCTGCTTTATCATTCCCAATGCCGGACTAACTAGCCGAAGATTCCCTCCTTGTACTTAATAAAATGTCAAATTATTTTACATAAAGGTTGCCTATACTTAGACTGATTCATTTCATGACAACGGCTTGTTGTGATTTGCTCTAAAAGCTTTTACCTTCACGACACCTAAATTCTGAGTTTCTCGACTTGAAATGTTTGCAATATTTGGGGACACATAACGGTCACCGGGCTGTATACACTTCAGGTTAATAATTATTTGCCGTGAGTTTGCACGATGTGTTCCCCGTTTGTCGAAAATTATGTGTCTTCAAGTACCACTTTTGTTACCAATACTATTACTCCCAAATTTTTCGTTTAAACTTAGTACAGATGGAGAACATTCACAAAAGAAACTTGAAAGTGATAAATTTGAATGTAGTAGCAAAACACGCAAGCACAAACTGAGCTACCACGCATCGACGAGAATGTCGAGCCGCATGAATGGCACGGCTCAGATGCGCCTAACTCAGAGTGTGCGAAAGAGCGGGTTGCGCGGGGCTCATTATTCTTGCAAAAATTAAAAAAAAGTAAGACAAGGACCATAATCAAAGCACCACAAGGCAAGCGAAGAACCACGACCATAACAACCACAGGACAGAAATTCGCTCGGCTCCAGAAACACTAAAAGTGTGTATGTTTGCACGCTTGGTGGTATAGATGCGGCGGCATATGTGAATAAAACTTGTAAAAAGATACACGAAAAGAAAGAAGACGCCCCGTGCACACACTCGAACCGATCGGCGCTGGCACTCCGGAACAGTGGCTGCGAAAGGCGTGATGCAGCGTCCTCTCTGCCTGCAATGGCGCGGAAAAAGTGCAGCCGTGAAAGCGCGGCCGCGGAAGGTTTGGTGGCGCAGTTCGGCCGCTCTATAACTCTTCGCCATCATGGGCAGCCGACGACGCCATGAGCCGACCGCAAGAAAACGCTTCCCTGCTCCTCGGCCGCCATCGTTTCCGCTATTTTTGCTTCTTTATTGCAGCGCCGTTCGCCGCTTTCCGGCACTATATACGTAGGTTGCTTTCCATAGCCGCAATGATGCACTACACGCTTTACTTCGCGCTGCTCCAAGCGGCACTCCTTTTCACATCCAGGCCCGTTCTGTTCGTTTTTCACGGGGACAGTGAGGTTCTGCGCCGCAACTCTGGCACAGACATATTTGTACACGCGACTCTTTCTTGTCGCAGTCATCGCGTAATGTGTATGTACAGTTGAAATATTTAGGAGCGAATACGCACGCCATTCGGCGCTAATTCAACTAATTTGGAAAGACGCTTGCTAACATGCGAGGGCCTGTACTACAAATGCTGATGTGCTGCCGTTGGTTCATATAAGCCACTTCTATACAGTCACTACTTGTTGAGCTTGTTAGCGTGTGTTTCAATGCGGCAACTATAGGGGAAGGTAACGGTGAGCACATTTCCGAGCACAGAGTACAGTTAGCGAAGTCTCTTACTGTACTCCTGCGGCTGTTTGTGAGATCTACTCATAGAAGGCACACGGATCTTAAACGCTCTTATTCAGAGTGGAGAATTCCAAGCAAACTTCCGGGTCGTTCAATTACCATGTGAATGATGGGTACTCCGGGATCCGCAGTTGAATTTGTTAATTGGCGTACTACACAAAGAGTTTTGTATTTTTGGCGCGTTAACTCTTACTCGTCCTCCTCATCTCAGTTCACATTTTCTACTAGCATAGAAGTTTGACGGTATTTTCACGAAGTAGACATCCGAATTTCACATGTTTTGCTGCACTATATGCCCATTTAAGTAAACTTCGTAACAATGTGGTAGACCTGCAACTGACAGCCTTGACACTCCATGACACTATAATAGTGAGCGACAAACCATGAGAGTAGCACATTCTCTTTATGAATGTGATACGACGTTTTACCAATGTGTTCTGAAAGTTCTATTGTCAGACGTAGAAGTAAATTCCGTTATCTGGGTAGAGCGATCAAACTCCTCGGACCTTTCATGGACTTAGTATCGCTTCTTGGGTGAAGTATTAGTTGTTCGGTGGATTGTTACTGTTGTTTCTTTTGTTCCTTTCAGTTATGTATGTAAGCTCATGCCTTCTACCTACCGTATATAGAGCGCATGTCATGTTGTTGTTTTTTTTGTGTACCTTCTTTTGTTCGAGTTCTGCCGAGCTGCCCAAGTAAGGCTATGAATTCGCACCAACATGCCCGCATTTGAGTCATTCTGCTGAGTTAACACAGGTGTTGTCACGTCGTGCAGTAAGCCACCAGCCTAACCAATCAAATCTTTGTCATTGATCCTTCCCATGTTGGTTGAAGCTATTGCTGATTACATTCCCATGAACCCTGTCTCTTTTGATGCTGTTGGTATTGCTAGTTTGATTACAAAGCTAAAAATATCTTCTTGTGCAGGAATTGATCCTATCAATTCCAAATTTCTTAAAAACACGGTGACGTATTCTTCGTTAATACTATCGCACATTTTTGCTCAGTCACTAGAATCTTCCACCTTGCCCAATGATTGGGCAAGGTGGAAGATTCTCCACAAATCACTCCACAAATCAGGTCCCACTGACTCTCCATTTAATTATAGGCCAATATCATAACCAGCGTACCCTGTAAGCTCATGGAGCATGTCATTTACTCGCATCTTATCGATTTTCTGGAATCAAACTCGTTTTTTACTAGCTGTCAGCATGGTTTTAGAAAATATTTTCATGTGACACCCATCTCTTGGTTTTTACTAATGATTAATTTAGTGCTGTTGACAAGGGATTAACAATAGATTGTATATTCTTGGACTTCGCGAAGGCTTTTGACTCAATGTCTCACAAACTGCTTTTCCATAAGTTACGTAATCTTAATCTCGATACTCATATCTTGCGCTGGATTGAATGTTTCCTTTCTAATCGCTTTCAATATGTATCTGCTAACGGTCATGACTCTTCCATTGCTTTTGTGCAGTCTGGAGTGCCTCAGGGGTCTGTTCTGGGTCCACTACTCTTCCTAATATTCATTAACGACCTTCCCATGTTTGTTACTTCTATAAAACTTTTCGCCGATGACTGCGTAGTTTACCGCGTCATCACTAACGCCTCTGATCACGCTGCCCTACAATCTGACCTTACAGCCATATCTTCTTGGTGTTCCGATTCTTTAATGACCCTTAATATTAATAAATGTAAAAGCATGCGTGTCTCACGGACTTCTTATTTCCCTGTTTCTTTGAACTATACCCTCAATAACACACCATTAGCTTCTGTAGAAAGTTACAAATATCTCGGTATACATATCACTAGTAATCTCTCGTGGAACGTGCATCTTCAATACATATTTAATAACGCTAACCGCATGCTCGGTTTCATACGTCGTAATTTTTCCAGTGGAACTGTTCACGTTAAATCACAACTTTATAAAACATTAGTACGTCCCAAGCTCGAATATGCCTGCTCCATTTGGGACCCTGGTCAAGCTAATCTAACAAATCTTCTAGAATCACTTCAGAACAGGGCCACCCGTTTCATCTTATCAAATTATGCGCGCCACGCACGCGTATCATCAATGAAGCTGACGCTTGGTTTGCCAGACCTCGCAGTACGTCGTAAGTTTATGCGCTTGTGCCTCTTTCATAAAATCTACTACACTAACCCTGTTCTTAAAGATGAGTTGTTCCTTCCCCCATCCTATATCTCACCTCGCAACGATCACCAAATGAAGGTGGGGATACCACGATGCAAATACAACTATTACTTTTACTCATTTATACCACGCACTGCCGCCGACTGGAACCACCTTCCCGCCTCCATCGCCGCTATTAGTGACACCATTAATTTCAAAAAGATTGCCAACGACTTCACATGTACTCACCACTCCTCTCTGTAATGCCCTCGGGCCTTGAGAGTATCTAAATAAATAAATAAATAAATAAATAAATAAATAAATAAATAAATAAATAAATAAATAAGTATGCAGAAGCGCAAATATGAAGCGTCCCACGTAACTTGAGCCACACTTTAAAAATATGGAAATGCCACGTAGCTGGTCAGAACCAAGATATTGTTGTTTGCCGTCGCTTGGAGATACTCAGATTGTTTTTTTTTCAGTCCGCCTAATTGCATAATTAGTATTAATTAATTGTTAAACTGCTCAAATATTATAATTAGATGAAAAGTGCCAATGAGAAAATTGTAGAGCAAGATGAAAAAACTCCCGATACAGCTTTATGTTGCTCAATATGTGCTACATAAAAGCTTGTTTTTTTTTTTCCAAGCATGAAAGAAGCCCACAATTGCACGCAAAGTGCCTCGAGCTGCTGGTCGCATGGCCAGTTGCACGCCTGCAACAGAAATGATGTTCCACATCTGCCGCCAAGGACGGAAGTGCCCACCGCTAGCTAACATTCCCAGGTTTAATTCTAGTAGATAAACATAAATACCAAAGAAAACGGCTCCGCGATAGCTCACTTGGTAAGAGCATCGCCCGCGTAATGCTAAGACGTGGGTTCGTATCCCACCTTCGGACAGTTGTTATTTTCATCCACTTTCATTGCCATTTATTTGTCATTTCTATATTTAAATTAAGAACTACAGATAATTTCCCCTATGCTGTCATTGGTGTCATTGTTTCTTGGCTTCTTGTGATATGACTAATAAAAAATCGGACCCCTCGGTTTCCTTTTTTCTCGTTCATATATATACAGGGTGTTTCAGCGAACACTTTCAAAAATTCTTAAAGTGGCCTGTGGCAGATAGCATAATTCTAGTTCATGAGCTGGTCTACTCGAAGACGCGGACATGACTTGCACAAGAAATTGAAATGCATAATCGAATAATTAACAAACATTCACTAATTAGGTTTTCAATTAATTACCTGATGGCCCATATTGCAATTTACAAATTGTAGCCGTGGAGTTCGCAAGGCGATGCATCCACTTGAAACGAATTCTCGTGATGACACCAGTTTCGATATATGAATTCCCGAACTTTGCGGATTGGCTTGCCAGTTAGTTTCTTAACAAAACGTCGCTTTATGCATTGAAGCACAAAATTAACTGGCACGCCAATGGATTTCTCCTAAGGTTAGGGAATGAATATCTCGAAACTGGTGTCATCCTGAGAATTAATTGAAAGTGGATCTGCCTTGCGAACTCCACGGCTACAATTTGTAAATTGCAATGCGGGCCATCAGGTAATTAGTTAATAACATAATTAGTGAATTTTTGTTGATTAGTCGATTATGCATTTCAGTTTTTTGTGCAAGTAATGTCCGCCTCTTCGAGTAGACCATCTCGTTAACTAGAATTGGGCTATCTGCCACAGGCAACCTTTATTAATTTTTGAAAGTGTTCGCTGAAACACCCTGTATACGTATATACACTAAAAAAAAAGAAAAAAAAAAAGCAACCGTGCGCAGCTTTCAGCGTGCAGCAAAGCACGCATCGGTGGTGAACACTGGGCACGCTCTTCTCTATTTCTCGCCGCGTTCACATTCATGGAATGTGACTGCCGAAAAGAAAGCGACGAAGACAGAGCGACGCGTGTCCTATACCGGAAAGAAAGATGGGGTGGCCGAGCAGAAGAAGGAGACCATAGAGAAAAGGAAAGAAAACAAATCGAGCAGCGCCGGGTGTGCCTCATCGTTTCGCATGAACTGCGCACATAACAGCCCCCCCCCCCCCTCGCAACGCTCCGTCGGCGCCCCGAGGCGTTATTTGTTCTCGGGCACAAGAGGCGGAGAGGGTCGAGCGCACGACGGGATTCCATCGGCGGAGCCAGAATCCATCTAGGTAGCGGCGCGGCAGAGAATATACGTCGCCGTGCGCGAGTCGAGAGTCAATTCCCCGCAGAGACCGCACTACACAGTCGGCAGAACGCAGCCCGTGACGGGGCGCGTGGCAAGCGCACAGCCAGCAGCGCCGCGTTCACGCGATGCTGTGCACAGAACGGCGAAGACGACGGCGCAGCGATGGAAATTGCAGGGCCTGGGAACGTATAAAGTAAATGACTTATGTTACGGAAAAAAAGAAAGAAAGAAAGAAAGCTCCTCAACACGAAACAAGAAAGCGGAGAAAAACTACGAACACAGGAATATTAATAAACAAGGGCATCCCGTTAGCACATCTGCTTCTATTAGCGCGTTGTCGATCAGAGTCCGTGTACCACGTGCACGTTGATACATGGTGCAAATACATACATACATATATATATATATATATATATATATATATATATATATATATATATATATATTGCGGTTTGATGCGCCAGGGAAAAAAATCTAGCAGCACCAGCAACGCGCAGAACTGTTGTCGACGCCGTCGTCGTTTTGCCCGCGTTCGAACCGAACGCGCGCGGCGTTCGTGACTGTTGCCGTTGCCTCTGGTGGTGGCTCGGAGGTTTTCAACGAGATCAGAACGGGACACTCATTGAGCAGCGTCGGAAGTCTTTACCACCTTCTCGCATCGCAACGTTTTATTGCGATACTAATTATATGGACACTCAAAGCGGATTTCTGCCATCGTCGTCGCCTTTACCGTCGCCGTGAGGTTCCGTATGGAGTCCAACGGCGATGAAATCCTCGCCACGCGCCGTGTGCGAGTGAAGCCGCGCAAGGGACGCGCGCTTTCACGTGGAGCGAATGCACGGCAGAGAGCAAACGCGACTTCTTCCGTCGCACGAAAGGCCATGGGGGGACGGGAGGGAGGGAGGGGAGGTGATGTTTAGCTGCGGCACCAAATGCGCATTTATATAAAAAAGTTGTCGCAGTTTCACCTGAAAGGCGAAGCATCAATTGCGATAGCAATCTTGTAGAGAGCTATACGGAGTAATGATATTAGCTTTATCAGCTGTATAAACTTGGACATGCAGCAGCATCGGCAACACGCAGAACTGTTGTCGACGCCATCCGCGTTTTGCCCGCGTTCGCTCAAAATGCGTGCGGCGTTGGTGACTGTTGCCGGAGCCTCTGATATAAATAGGCACTGCGTGCCGCAGCTAAACGTCACCTCCCTTCCCTCCCCCTCCCCCACGGCCTCTCGCGCGTCGGAAGAAGGCGCGTTTGCTCTACATACATGATGATTGTAAAGGAGAACAGAGACGCCTACTTCTGCAGCCCTTAAGCGAGCACGGCGCAGAACGCGCGTTTGTTCTCCGCCGTGCGTTCACTCCCCGTGAACGACGCGCCCCTCGCGCCCTTTCACTCGCACATACAGCGTTCGGCGCGCGGCGACGATTTCTTCTCCAAATGACGTCATACGGAACCTCACGGCGACGGCGACGGCGACGCCGACGGCAGAAATCTGCTTTTGAGTGTCCATATAATTGCTATCGCAATAAAAACGCCGGCAGATCCCACGCCCTGTGGGAGTGGATGTTATGCGAAGCAGTGTGCGGGGAGCCTAACAAGTTAACGAAACGATCATGAGAGCACTAAGACTTAGGCGGCTGTTTCATTACCTACATGACACGCATGTAATGACATTCATGTCAATGAGTCCTCAGGAGTCCCTTTAGCTAGGCCTAAGAGACCTTAAGGCGAAAGCTTAGTCATGCTCATGACTATGACTTCGACCATCAATCTTTAGCCTTTTCCCTTCAATTAGTACCCCAACCGAGCCCATTACATTGGTTTTTCAGTGTTAATCTTTTTTCGCCGAGTCTTCGTCATTTTTGCTGAGTCATAGTCATGACTATGACTTCTACCACCATCCTTTAGTGTTTCATTCACTTAGTTCGCACGTCCGAAACCATTTCAGTGGCTCTTGAGTTTAATTTTCTTTTGCTGAGTTATTGTCATGTTTTCTGAGTCATGCTCATGATTTTGACTTCTACCATCATTCTTTAGTGCTTCCTTCACTTAGTGCCCACGTCAGAACTAATTTCAGTGGTTTTTGAGTTATTTAAGTTATTTTCTTACTGAGTCAGTTATTTTTGCTGAGTCATGGTCATGATTATGGCTTCTACCACCATCTTTTAGTGTTTCACTCACTTAGCACCCACGTACGAACCCATTTTAGTGGTTTTTCAGGGTTAATATTTTTTTGTGCTGAGTCATGCTCATGACTATTATATTCCTTCTGCCATCATTCTTTAGTGTTTCCTTCCCTTAGTAAGCAGGTCAGAACTCATTTCGGTGGTTTTTGAGCGTTATTCATTTTGCTGAGTCATGCTCATGACTATCACTTCTAACATCATCCTTTAGTGTTTCCTTCACTTACCACCCACGTCAGAACCTATTTCGGTGGTTTTGAATGTGAATCTTTTATTGCGATAGCAATTATATGGACACTTCAACCGGATGTCTGCCGTCGGCGTCGCCGTCGCCGTGAGGTTCCGTATATATTCCAAGGACGATAAAATCGTCGCCGCGCGCCGTATGCGCCAGCGAAAGAGCGCGGGGGACGCGCGCTATCACGGAGGGCGAACTCCTCCACGCGCTATCATGGAGAGCGAACGCACGGTGGAAAGCAAACGCAACCGTCGCCCGAAAGGCTGTGGGGGTATGGGAGGGAGGGAGGCGGGGCGGCGCTGTGCTCCGGCACCAAAGGCGTATCTTGCCACTGAATCTCCCACGCGAAAGCAAGAAACGGGAAGAGGGGGGGGGGGGGGGGGCAGCTTCTTCTCTGCCAACAACTTCTCCTTTGCCTGGCGGTGCCGGTCGCCCGTCTCTTATCTCCACACGGCTCTGACCTCTGTATGCTCTGTGCATTCGCCGCTCAGTTTCCGTTGAAGCGATAGACCGCGCGAACCTGCGCTTGCTGCCAGCGTTTTGACAGTCTTTGGCTGCGGTCATTCAGTGTGATCTATTCATGTTTTCTTGTGCGCGCTGACACCACGATTGTTAATTCAGTTAATAAGCCAATGTGTATAAGTTTAGGCAGCCGATAAAACTACTATCCCTACTCCGAATTGCCCTCTACTAATTTGCTATCGCAATCGATGCTTCGCCTTTCGGGCGAAACTGCGACATTTTTTTCGTTAAGTCATTGTCATTTTTGCAGAGTCATGCTCATGACTATGACTTCTACCATCATCATTTAGTGTTTCCTTCCCTTAGTACCCACGTCCGAACCCATTTGATTGGTTTTTGAGTGTTAATATTTTTTGCGTTGTCATTGTCATTTTAGGCGGCTGTTTCATGACCTACATGACACGCATGTCATGGAATTCATGTCATGAGTTATCATTTATGTTCGTAATACGCTGTTGTCATACTATGCCAATTTTGGTACCTACCAAGTTAACGAAACGACCATGACAGCACCAAGACGTAGGCAGCTGTTTCATGACCTAGATGACATTCATGTGATGATATTCATGTCATAACCTATCATTTATGTCCGTCATACACTCTTGTCATACTATGCCAATTTTGGTAAATACCAAATTAACTATACGACCATGAGAGCACCAAGACGTAGGCGGTTAGATAGATAGATAAATACTATCAAAGTGGCAAATGTTCGTCAAGAATGCCTCGCATTTAAAACGTTACGAGGCGAGAAGGTCGTAAAGACTTCCGACGCTGCTCGACGAGTGTCCCGTTCTGATCTCGTCAAAAACCTCCGAGCCGCCCCTAGAGGCACCGGCAACAGTCACCAACACCGCGCGCGTTCGGTGCGAACGCGGGCAAAACGCCGACGGCGTCGACAACAGTTCTGCGCGTTGCTGGTGCCCCTGCATGTCCAAGTTTATACAGCTGATAAAACTGCTGTCCCTACTCCGTATAGCTTTCTACTAACTTGCTATCGCAATTGATGCTTGGACTTTTGGGTGAAACTGCGACATTTGTTATATAAATACGCATTTGGTGCCGCAGCTAAACGTTGTCTTCACCTCCCTCGTTGCGTTTGCTCACCGCCGTGCGTTCGCTTACCGTGAAAGCGCGCGTCCCTCGCGCGCTTTCACTCCCACATACAGCATACGGAGTGCGGCGACGATTTCATCGCCGTTGGACTTCATACGGAACCTCACGGCGACGGCAGAAATCCGCCAGGAGTGTCCATATAATTGCTATCGCAATAAAAAGAAAACATATCTGTTTGGCAACAGCTCCAGTCTGACCTATCAGCGTTTGAGCGAGAAAACTGCGAGCGTAGAAAGAAAGCCTAATCTAACCTTAATATATCTTTTCGTTCTTTGTCATCTCGAAGCGAAATGCATTCAGGTGAAAGTGCAGACGGGCAAGATCGGGGGTGAAAAAGAGAGAGCGAACGACGCAAAATGATAGGGAAAAAAAAGCTATTCCTCCGAGACGCCAAGTCTGAGCGACCGTATATACCGCGCACATGACCCTAATTGAAGGCAAAATTTCCTCCCAGAGATGAAGAACCGTAAGCGATATTCCCACAGGGAAGCGAGACGATGAATGATACCCGAGGAGAGGAGAAATAACTGGCAGCCGAAATTAGTTGCACAAGGAAAAGAGAGAAGCGGTTAGAAAGAGAAACACGAAAGGGGAGGAATAGCTAGTCCCGCCACTCGGGCACAGCAAAAACAGCCATAGCTTGCATTATTCGTACTCCGTCGTTAAATTTAATAAAAATAAATGATTCCGGTCTTTCTGAATCGCGCCGAGAATAATTAGGAATCGAGAACCAAGCAGACGCGAGAGGGAAGACGAGGAAGAAGTTTATGCGACGACGCTATTTCAGAAACCGAGGAAAGGAGATGTTCGTGGAGAAACCATCGTTGAAGAAAAAGCGCAATCAGAAAACAAAAAACAGGAACAATTTTGAAAAGGGAACAGGATCCTTACGGCATCACCAATCTGTGTGCGTGAAGAAAAAAAAAAGTCTGGTTATGTCTGAGGTGTAGCGCTAAGTTAGCAGCGTAACAAAATGGTTTGCGGTGTGCAGAAATATATTCCTTGCCAGGTAATTAGGCCTAACCAAGAACAGCTATCGAATTCAAAATGACTTATATAGATGAGTACCCGTACGTTTGCCATCGGCTAGGAAGGTATAGTCGGTTTAAAAGCGTTAGTATCTCGTAAGTGTAGCAGAACGGCCCAACGTTTCCTTATTAATGGACGATGACTTGTTGCCCGCATCTGCGTTAATTGGGGGCCGTCGAATTTGGCATGTTCTGGGCTCAAGAACTCGAGGTCAATGTTGATAAGACACCGCTTTTGGAAACAATAGGGTGAATAAGAATGCGACGAGCAAAAAAAAAAGAAATGTCGCAGTTTCGCCCGAAAGGCGAAGCATCAATTGCGATAGCAAATTAGTAGGGAGCTATACGGAGTAAGGATAGTAGTTTTATCGGCTGCATAAACTTGGACACATTCGCTTACTAACTGAATTAACAAGCCTGGTGTCAGCGCGCCCAAGCAAACATCAATAGATCACACTCGATGACCGCAGACAACCACTGTCAAAACGCTGGCAGCAAGCGCAGCCGCCACAGCACCCGGTTGCAAGATACGCATTTGGTGCCGCAGCACAGCGTCGCCCGCGCCCGGCCTTTCGCGCGACGGAAGTCACGTTTTGTTTCCGCCGTGCGTTGGCTCTCCGTGATAACGCGCGCTTTCAATCGCGCATACGGCGCGCGGCGACGATTTTATCCCCCTTAGACTTTATACGGAACCTCACGGCGACGGCGACGGCATATATCCGCTTGAAGTGCCCTAATAACAATTAACAAGCTAAATTGGAATAGCCACATTGCTGCTACCACCTCTTCTGCTTTTAGAAAGCTATGTCTACTTCGCCATAAGATTAAACATGCATCGCATGAAGTGAAATCATTAGCTTATACCACTTTCACTCGACCTAAATTGGAATATTCGTGCGTTATTTGGGACCCGTTCACCAAAATCAACATTAACGCCCTTGAAAGGATACAGAGAAGAGCCATACGTTTTGTTTTTTTATTGCGATAGCAATTATATGGACACTTCAACCGGATTTCTGCCGTCGGCGTCGCCGTCGTCGTCGCCGTCGCCGTGATGTTCCGTATAGATAAAATCTTCGCCGCGCGCCGTATGCCCGAGCGGGAGCGTGCGGGGGGGGGCGCACTTATCTCCACACGGCTCTGACCTTTATGCGCTGTGCATTCGCCGCTCAGTTTCCGTTGAAGCGATAGACCACGCGCACCTTCGCCCGCTGCGGCGTATGTGCTTGCTGCCAGCGTTTTGACAGTCGTCTGCAGTCATTCAGTGTGATCTATTCATGTTTGTTTGTGCGCGCTCACACCACGCTTGTTCATTCAGTTAGTAATAGTCGGGGCACATTTTCCAACGCACGCTCCACATGCAATGCTGCCCGGATCGGCAGTGCAGCGCTCCAGGTGTGTCCCTTCGCACGCGCTGCCCACGGGAAGCGCTTCTCATCAACACCACCGTTTCACACGCGCCTTCTCGTGGTCATCGAGTCTCTCTTCATGTCAGTCTACTTACGGCACAGCACACCTGCTTACTTAATCAGCTCATGTTTACTACAATTCATATTGCTACCAAAGCCGCTCACCTTACTTCGTATGACATTGCTGTGTTGCTATCGCATTCATTGCTTCGCCCTTAGGGCGAAACTGTGACATTTTTTTTTCAAGTACGGTCGAGAAGAGTCTATAACTGAATTACTGCGGACAAATGGTTTTCACACCATTCAAACAGGGCGAAAAATTACACGCCTGAAGTTCCTTTACTCCCTCATAAACCGTAAATTTTATTTATATCCTAGTCCGTACATAACTCTTTCTGCAACCAGGAAAACCCACTTTTCCCACCCCTTCGCTCTCTCCCCTTACGTTGCCAGGACAAACCTCTAAGTTTTCTTTCTTTCCTCGAACTATCGAAGAATGGAACCTAATCCCCTTGCACCATCTGAACTCCCCTGAATAAATTCAAACTCATATTATTAGTATTCCCTAAGTGTCATTGCTGTGTTGTGCTATTTTATTTCCTTTTCTAAGTTTTATATTTTGCAATTCTGCCTTTTTGTACGCGTATTTTTTGTGTTACCTTGCCCCTCCTGATTGGGCCACACGGCCTGCAGTATGATGTAAATAAATAAATATAATTGCTATCGCAATAAAAATGCCTTCCTATCATTAATTTCTGGATGATAACCGAAGTTCGTGGTCAAAACGTGAATGAAAGGACGCGCAAGTAATTCATTTTAAACCATATATTGTGTTCAATGGGGTTTTGTTGAAACAGCTCAAACGCTCCTTTGCAGAAAGCCTCGTTCTATTGTCACGGGCTCCTTTGTCAAAAACAGGTAAGAAAAGAATGCTTTGGATCGACATGGTAGCCTCAACTTTAAATTTCTACACGCCGATATAATATTTTGTTCACGCCTATTAGATCGATTAGTGAAGAACATCCGAGCGAAATTTTCTGTTAGTTACAAAGGCATGAACCCAGCAGACACCAAAACCAAGGAAAGAAAGTATTACGACATAACCGTTATTTTTATTGAGGTGTGGAAATCATAAAGACAAGGGCAATGAAAGTGGACGAAAAGATAACTTGCCGGTGGTGGAAGCCTCACCCACGTGCTCTACCAGTGTATCTAAAGCGACGGCTGTTGATCCGAGTTTTACGAAGCCCTTGAAGGCCAGTTAGCGACGTTCTAGAAGCTTAAACGAAGGAACTACGCTTTAGGAGCAGTGTACGGGGAAGTGTAGCTATGAAAGTACGTAATTATAAGTGAACGTTAGTCACTAAGGTTTAGCTAAAAAACTAAACAAGCCGTTCGGTTGCAAGCCGCCGCTTGCGAGCAGACCGCGGAGCATACTTCGATCGAACGCGCATGTGGCCTATGAGTATACATTTTAACACCCTTACACTGCGTGCACGCTCGGATAATTACACATATGTCCCAAACACGCGGCTCGTACAATTATACGCAAGTCTGAGTACCTACTATATGACTGATGACCAGTGAATTTATAAATTTTGCGCGCGCAGGGTCGCCTGCGTCTTCTTCGTGCGCGTAATAATTTATCATTCGCTTCAATCAATTTGGTAACAAATTTCGAAGGTTTCCTTTTATTTTATTCCCTTCCCTCATCGGCCCGATGCAGGCGCATATCACGAACGCTTTCTTAATTAAGTTGCAGTGGGCGGTGATCATGAAGGACAAAGATTATGGATAATCTTGAAGTGCCCGAACTATCTCGATGGGAGAACCCCGTCTGCGTAATGAAGCTTCTGTCGGCACACTACACCAGCGACAATCAATTACGCGAGCTCCGCTAATTTACAAGCAGACTGCATGTTCCTGCCTCGACAGCTACGTGGCAAGCTAGCATTCCGTTAGTCGAGTAAACTCTTCTTTCCAGTCATTAGCCCCTTTCTATAGGAGGTCTATCTTACCACAGAAGTTATTATTATTTGATTTGTAAACATATACACAGGAAAGGGCAAGCGAGGAGCAAGGATGGCCACTACCACCGGAAGGGACACAACGCCCGCCTACTCTTCAGAAAGGAGGAGACAAACATAGAAATTGAAGATAGGAAGAAGGGGCGCAAAGAGGAAGAAAAGAGCGAGATGACAAATCTCAAAGAATAAAGTATAACGCACAGTCGAACCCCGTCACTGCAGGTCACGCTACTAAACAATGTAAAATAGAAGAAATAGTTTCTGGGCTACAAACGTGCCCCTAAGTTCGTTACTTCTAGAAAAGTAAGGAGAGTGCGATGAGCCTGATCGCGTCGAGGCGCACGACCACTGGGGTACAAACATTCGTCTAGTGTGGTACGCCGCAGGCCAAGGAGATGATAGTCCCTCAATAGTGACATGCGCTGCGCACTGAAAGCGGGACACTCCAATATCAGGTGCTGAAGTGTCTCACAGCAACCGCAAGACGTGCACGATGGACGGGCCACACGTCCTTGTCTATATAAACGTTCGCACACGTTCACACAGCCAACCCTTAGCTTCAGAAGTTGCGCTCTAGCGCGACGAGGCAAGCCTCGACCGCCAACACGGGGCGGGAACGTTCCATTTGCGACGCGTTAATCTGGATGCTGCTTGAGTAGGCGGCGATGAATCAGCAGACGAGCGTCATCAAGCTTGAACAAAATTTCAGGGCAAGCACAGTCGTTATGAGAGCAAGTTGAAGCCAGCCGATCAGCCTCTTCATTTCCGGCGATCCCTACGTGTGAAGGTATCTATTGGGCAACAAGAGATACCCCACATGATGAAATTTTGTTGGCACAGTCAATAATGCTGCGCCCAACTGGGCAATCAATATGATTGCGTTGTAATCTGCTAAGTGCAGCGCGGGAGTCAGTAAGGATGACAATCTTCGATGTGGTTAATTCCTCTTGCCCGTATTTCAGTGCAACATAATTGCTGCTAGCTCCGCAGTTGTTGATTAGGCTGGATGGGATATACGAAATATACGTCGTACTTCAGTCGAAGGGCATAAAAAAGCTGCAGAGGCGCCTTGACCGTCGCTGAGTACGGATGCGTCTGTGAATATTTGAAGAGAATCTCGAAATCTTTCGAACATGTGCGACTGAGCCAATTGGAATATTGCCAAAACAAGAATATCAGACTTTTTCTGTATGTCAAGGATTGTGAGGTAAGTGAGGAATCATCAAACTAGGTGGTACACTCAGGACTGCTAACGCGCACATCATGCCTGAGAGTACAGAGGACTGGTACACCTGCAGAGTCGCGCCCTGCAAGACACCTCAGAAGTTGCAAGAGAATTGGGCGTTAAGACATTGCTGGTCGAGGTCGCCTACACAAACCGAAGCTATGGTCGGCATCCTGCCTGCGAGATTCGAGCGTCCTTCGGCGAAGCGTGCGAGAAGCAACCCATTGTGCAAGTGGCCATTCGGGCAACATGCAGGGCTTGTGGTCGTTCGGATCAACGTTATGAACAGGCTTATGTATACTCTTCGTACAGGGACACTGAAACCTTTCTCGAGTTCCCAATTGAATAATGCGCCTAACAGATGGAACAGACGCTCTGTGAACAGTGGTACGAGTTCAGAAATACTAAGCAACGTTCAGCGTGCGCTAAGCTCTGTGGAATCAACAAAAAAAGCAGTCTTTCACAACTGCCTTCCCTGGGATCCTTCCAATGGAGTCGAAATCCGGTCAGATGAACTGCCATGAGCAGGAGAAACCATAAAGGGCATGTTGCAAATGCTATGGCGTAAACGTAGCCTCAGAGGTATCTGACCCGGTATCATGCCAGATACCTCTAAGACAAAGCAACGGAACAAAAAAGAATAATGGAAAGACGGGTTAACCAGAGGGGATCAGTGGCCTACTACGCACATGGAGAACGTGATCAACGACTCGAATATAGCGAGAAAGAAACTATGCCCACAGCGGAGGCACAGATTTTGCACAAACACTGATGACAATTAAGGAAGCACTTTCTGTTCACAATCGACTGGGCGATAGTCAATGGCGGATTGGTGTGAGATGATAAAATTACGTGCATTCTACTCGTCTACTCTGACTAAAGTGGAAAAAGAAAAGAGCACCGTCTGTCGGGCCGCAGAAGTTGGGCAACTGTTCACTTTCGCGATACATGGCATTGGTATAGCTGTCACACCTCCCGGTCTTTTTCGTAAAGTTTACAAATTTGGGCCCGCTCTACGATTTTACGAATACTGCGCTAAATTTTACGAAAAGTAGGTTCTACTCGGGAAAAAAATGAATGGTTTTAAAGGTATCATGGATGGGGGTGGCATAATGCATGCAAGAAAGAAATTGTGATGGCACCTATGCCGTTCTTTCGTGGCAGCGCAAGAGGCCTAATACCAGAGGGGTAACTGGTTCGATCAAATTTATTCAGACAAGCTTCTGAAGTGCGCGAAATCGGCCATGGCAAAGTCAGCGGAAATGAATGGGGTCTAAGAACATTGTACATGTTGCTTTTCAGTTTCTGCCGTGCAAAGTTTGTAGCTTGCAGTGTGCTTCTTGTGTGCTACATATTTGGCCCTTTATATTTGGCCCTTTCTTTACGAACACTGTCCACGATATGCTCAAGAAAGACAAGATCTTGCTAACGCGCTAAAAAAACTGGACGATCGGACGCTTTCCGTGCAGGTGCTGCTGGAACACCGCCCCCATCGCTCGTCGGCCCATAAAGCGGTGAAGGCACTTTTGTGCTTCTTGAGGACGACGGGCTTGTGTCAACGTCTGTGACTATTAGTGCACTAACACACGCGTCAGCGAACTAACCGCTCATTTCTCTTCTTTCCTTCCCTCCTCTCTCTCCCTGTCATCTTTGTGTTCCCTTTTCCCATTCCCCCGGTGTAGGGTAGCCAACCGGACGTTATCCTGGTTAACCTCCCTGTCTTCTGCCTTTCTCTTATTTCCTCCTCCTCCCTTCTTTACGAATTTTAAAGTTCACAGGATGGCAGGTATGAACTTGTCACGACTGACGTCTTGCGTGGACGACTCTTACATGCTGCTGCGCTCGTTGAAGGCATGAATTATTCAACAAGTCGCTCTTATTCGACAATCATCGACGGGAATTAAAGCGTTCTTCGCACTGTAAGAAGACGTTCTGCATTTTTCTAGGACGTGCATATTGATGCGCCATTCAGAACATAACGACGGGACGTTAACTCGGCAGCGGTTTTTTTATCCGAAGCTTTAAAACACGACACCAAATTGCGTTCGATAGCATGAAGTTCTTGCCATCTGTAACAGAGCGTAGTTACATAAATTCTAATAATCTATAAACCACTCACTGAAAAATGAATTTATACGCTAAAAGTTGTAATACCGATATCCCCAGTGCACTCTTTTTGACACTTGAGGTTGTCGCCATAGGTTGTTGTAGCAACTGCTTCACAACCAAAGAAGCGAAAATGATTGAGGAAAGGAAGCACCTCAGCTGCTGTCGAACCTAAGCATTTTCCCTATGAAAAGTGATGCTCCACAAACATCGCCACTATGACAGCTTTTTTTTTCTTCATTCTGTTTATTGCTATAAAAAAATAAAATCCGTGCTTGAATAATAGGCATAGCAGCCAAAACAGCCGTAGTCGCGCCAACAAACGCACGCGCAAGATTTTCTTAGAGTATTATTGACTAGAAGGGAAATTGGGGGGGAACGTGATTACATAGAGCGGAATGTGAATTTCTTAAATCGCGTTTTAACCACATCGAAATTCCAGGATATGAAAGGTTCGTTGTGTTCGAGCGCGGATTCGCCTAGAGCATCGTCACAGCTGCTTAATTAAAAATTTAAATCTTCCTAATAGGTTTTGCTTCTCCCGTAATACATCGTACAATGCAGTTCGCTCACAGATATTACAACAAGTAAAGGAAAAAAAGAAGAATGCGATGGAAACCGGCAACTATGAGCGTGGACCTTCGCGTCTTATATCCAACTTTAGCAACCCTCCTCCGTGGTACTGCTTATAAGTATATATTGATACCATATAATGATAACAGTCAACAGATGATGATGGTGATGATGATGATGATGATAATAATAATAATAATAATAATAATAATAATAATAATAATAATAATAATAATAATAATAATAATAATAATAATAATAATAATAATAATGTATTATCAAGTGAACACACGATAATACAGAACGTTCTGATACAAACTAAGCTCATTGGGACAGACAAAATAGAGGTCGCCACGCGCGGCTTTTAGATGTTCTGGCCCTCCGAGAAAAATGCCAGTCAGAAGTCTTCACTTCCCGGCATACTCATGCGTACAACAGCATGCAGTGCCACTTTACTGCGTAGGTAATTGTAAGATGCTCTGTGAGCAACAAAAGCGATTCGTAGGACAACTATAGCGATGCAAACACTTGCATCAGTCCCAAAGAGGAAACTTTTCGTTTGCAGGTCTGTGCACCGATGCAAGACGTTAATGGAACTGCGAAAAGAAGCATTTCCGACTGATGACAGCAGTGTGTGTTATGTGCACCAGAGATTTGCGCGCCGGTACTAAGGTAACTTAAGCGAATGCGGCAATTATAACGATAACAAAGGGTTAGTGACAAGTAGAAGCCGGTGCTCTCCAAGACAGTGAGCTAGGAAGTAGTCACCGCGATATAATATTACATTGAGCAGCACGCCCAGAGTGCCTGTCGTTGCATCCGAGCATCCATTCTCCACGAGGACGAGCAAAACGAAGATGAGCCTAGCCATGGATTTAGCCGATGCAAGACGAGCCAGGGCAGCGCACTCCCACACTTTCTTTCTAGGAAACCGTCGGAAGAGTGGCACTAACAAGGCGCGTTACGCTGAAGGCAGTCACTCCCGCATACTTAACGAGACCTCGGAACAACATGAAAGATGCACGCGTCGTAAAGCGTGCTGCTTAACACCGGAAGTACCACGATTCTGCATGTGTGCTCGAGAGGCCGAATCACAGCCCTAACGGCATCAAGAGGCAGCCGTGATGGGAAAAGGAGGCTAAGACAAGGCTAAGCCAAAATACGTCTGCGCGAAACAATTCATTTCTTAATGGGCGCGATTTGACGCTAGCTACAGCTGTCACTGTTTTGAACTCTAGGAGAACTTCAGATTTTCTTCCTCGGGACTGAGTGCTACTTGCTAAATAAAAGCAGCAGCCTAAGTCACTTGACCACATTAGAACCTCACATTCGCCTCTAATAAAATAAAAGCCAAGCTCACGTGAAGCACCCACACTGATTGCAGCTAGCTCCTTCTATTCCGTTGTCTGAGGAAGCAAAAAAGCGTCCCCAAAGCAAAACCTTACCCCTACATTCAAACCACAGGACGACTTGCGACGTGTCGTGAAGTATAAATTGTTCCTCTAGGCAAAGATGTGCCAAGTGTTACATCTTGTTAAGGGAGCTATGGAGGAAGTGACTGCTGGAGAAGAGCAGCAAAAGAGAGAGAGAGAAGACTATAGTAGCTCAGAAAGCAGCAACAAAATTCACTGAAAAATAAAGAACGTAAGATGCGCCTCGCAAGATTTCTTGACATAAATCGAGTGAGTCGACTTTTATTAATCAGCACAAATTTCATGCGGCGCCTTCTCCACAAAGAGAAAAACATGTGCAATCTCTCTGTATTTTTTTGTCTTGTTTTGGTTAGCGATCTTTGATATGAAACTAATTCTACCTGCTGACTTCAAAATGATGACGAGTATTTTTTCCCCCAAGCCCATTTCACTAATTGATGAATCAAGCACGGAGGCGCGGGGAGGCTATATTTTTTCTTAAAAATTAAGCTCGGAGTAATCTTCGGAAATGACGCACAGCTCTCTATTATTGGTGAGAAGTCGGAGCAAGGGACATGCATATAGGGTAAAAAGAAATGTGCGGTTAAAATCTTCTGAGAACGCAATTAGCGCAAGGCAAGGGATAAGATCAACCAGAGGAGAGAGATACTCGAAAAAATGTTTTGCACGCACCCCGCTTTTGCATTTGTATACTCCCAGGTAATACCTGTTAGCATGTTGCCGCCTGCACTCACGAGCACAATTCCTCGGAGATGCACTGCAAACTTGGCTTAACCACCTTGCCTGTTTTTGGTATTACCGGCCCAAGTCCTTTTCTAGGCAATGCGACAACGCTTAAAGCCTGAAACTTAATTATTGTACACAGAAGCGTAGAAGAGTTGTTCACTTCGACTTTCCTCTTTCACCAAGTTGTCGACCAGTGCAATGTGCAGTACGGACAAGGCAACTTCAGCGAACTGGTGACGAGGTAGACGGCAGAAGGAGAAACAGTGTTGAAACAACGAGTTGAGACAAAGGGAAGCTAAAGCAAATGAAGCCAAGTCAAAATGTCCCGCTCCCCGACGCCAGCAGTGTAAAATGGTAACAAAGAGAGAGAAGGAGTAGGAAAGAAAGTAAGTGCGAAGGTAGGACAAGTTCTGTAACTGCCACAAGCGAGCGGAGTTACTTTCTAAACTCGACGGGAGCGCAGGAAATTTCCGTAATTGAGCGCGCCGGGGACGCGGCGGGAAGAAAAGCGCCGACGGTCGAGCAATTCCCCACGTTTCCAGCAGTTGCGCTGGCATCGGCAGATAAGTTGGACCACGCGAGGCTGCGAACAACGAGAAAGGCACGTGGCACTGAGGAGGAGGTGGATGAGGAAAGGAGGGTAACGGGGAAGGCTCAAGCCGAGTCACTGACGCACGCCTTTCCCGTGTCTCGCTGGGGGAATGCGATAAACCAGCCGTAAAAAAAAGAAAAAAAAAGAAAGCATAAAAAGAGCAACGGCGGGTAACGCTTCCTGTGGTTGACGCGGAAAACGGCTCGAGAGCACCAGAATGTCGGCAGATAGCGCCAGTCGCGAGATCTTAGTCCACAGAAGAGCTCAAGGGGCAGTCTTACAGAATGACAACTTGGTTTCCAGAACCGGATGTTAAGAATTTCTCTCTCTTGGTGCGATCCCACAACGGCGCAGCCCCCGATTGGAACTGATATCTCAAACATCCCCATTTCTCAAACTAAGGCTCGAAGAGAGGACATTCGCGGTCGCGAGGTGCCCATTGCTGCTGTACAGATCTGTCATAGGCGGCGCGAATTTGAGGTGACCGAGCATAGAACGCACTCGAAATAGGGAGCGAACATTTCTGAATGCATTCGCTATTTTCGTACCTTTATTGACGTATGTCACGTTATTCAGGTAGAGTCTAAAGTTTCAATGGCCTTCATACTTGGCGAAGTTCCACACGTGGGCTGGCCCAGTACTTTTCGAGCCTACATTTAGACGATGAATCGTGCTCTATAAGCATCTAAGGTATGAACCAAATGTCCGTAGTCGTTGAACTAAGCGAAGGCCTTAACAGCTCACCAGAGTGACGCTTTAGGTGTCACGTGTACATGAGGGCGCCCGAATCGCCCCACTTGTGTTATCAGTGCCAACGTATCCCTTTAAACACTAGCTATAGTGGCTCCGTTGCTATGGCGTTCTGCTGCTGGGCACGAAGACACGGATGCGACTCGCGGCCGCGGTGGAGTGCGGTGCGCAAATCTTCGTGTACATATATAGTCGGGTACAACTTTAGAAGGCAGCGGCATTTGCCCCCTCAAAGGCGGAAGCATATGAGCCTCCACCAATGGGCGCGCACAAAAGACTTGCGTCATGAGCCGGACGGCCGGTATCCCCGCCGACGGAGAACATGGCAGCCCGCGCTTCAAGCCCGAGGAGAGTCGCGTCAGCGGGACTGTTTCTTTAGTCGCGGAGGAAATCGGCTGCTGCGCTTCGGTCATCTGGGCGGGGCCTCTCCTGTCTTCTTAAGTTGTACCGGACTATAGTTAAGGGTAGTGTAGAGAACCCGGCGTGGTGAAAATTAATCCGGAGCCCTCCACTACGGCCTTTCATAGCCACAGTGCTGCACTGGGGCGTCAAACCCCGCGAGAAAATCAGGCCTAATTTACCTAGTATTCTGGGCCCGTATTCACAAAAACGTTCTTACGTTAAAATTATTCGTAAGAGCAGGTGTCAGCCACTCCTCGTGTTGGACATATCATTAGCGAAGGCGTCCGGACCATAGCAAACACCATTTAAACGATAAAAAAAAAAAAAAAAAACTTGTGAATTCAGCCTCGGGTCCTTGGCAATATTCTACACATTTGAATGCGTCAAGGTAAAAAAACTTCATCAGTAAAATGATTGTAAACGTTTATTACTATTTTATTGCCTCTAACAATACGTATTGCCTGAGCTTCCTGGTCTTAATATTTACTAGCTCATTACAAACCGTATCCTCGCTGAATCAAGCACAGCGCATTGCAGTCATATGTGCGAAACGTGTGATTTTGGTGTAGGGGCTCCCATGTGGTCTTTTATGAAGGCCAGACAATGCGCGGCGCCCTCCCTATTGTCGCCTCACGCATGTAATTTTTGCGGGACCCAAGAAAAACCAGTCCAAATACGCTAACATTACAGACGACGAAAATGTGTCACCGTAAGCATTAGGGACCTTAACGCCGATGTGACGATTACGCTGAGAAAACATAAGTACAGTGTCAGCTTTCCCTGAATCTGATTCCTATCGTATAAAGTGCTTCGCGCAAGGACCAACATAAATGACGTGTGATACGGAAACGTCTTCGCCGCTGAGACGCACACGCTCGCGCGCGGAAGTCATTAGGCGTTGCAGCTTCGATGCAGAAAGCGGGGCGCTATAAATGAGGGAACACAGGAGAAACCCGAAGCTACCGTGATAGAAGAAAACAAAAGGCAAATACATTGCAATAACGGAAAGAAAAAAGTAATCAAGCGACGGTGAAAATCTAAGGCAGCCATTTTTTTTAACGCAGCACGCGTCTGGCGCGCAGTCGAGGATGTCTCGAGCGAGACATCTCGTTTCCCGCGGCGGCCCGGGCATTACGCTGTCTCTTATTTGGCAAAGATGCCTTCCTCTTGTAAGGCCTTCAACCCCGGCGAGCTTCGACAGGATTTACGAGCATCAAATTATCTGTTCCTTCGCAAAGCCCACTTCATCGTCGCGAACGGAAGCAAAATAGAAACAGAACGGCATACAGCGAACCCAGAAAAGACGGGCAGACATGCCACCGCAGAAGATTCGTCGCCTCCGGGCAAACGCCGACACACAGCGAAGTCGCTACAGCGGCGACAGCGAAGGGAACGCCGAAGGCGGGAACAGGACGGCGACGGCACTGAGGATAGAGCGCACGAGGGGAGAGGACCTCGTACCCACCGAGCTAGATCACGATGGCATGTGCCACTATTACACCCTGCGAGTTCATGTTTCTCTTACAACTTGAAAAGAGGGAGAACCCGCGTCGTGTTCCTATTTGTGTTCCCTTTTTTTTTTGTTTGCTCCTTCACATAGCTCGCAACGTAATACGTCGTCACGTCGCCTCTTCTCCGACTGCCGTCCTTTCTCCGCCCTTGCTGCTCCGCTATATCGCTCTATGTTGCGTCTCTTCAAAGCCGTGCAGCGCTGTTGAGGCTACGGGGCGCGCGTCAGAGTGGCCAACACTGCGCGAAAAGAAAACAGCGCCAAACTTCCGCGAGAATTACACTGCATATCTCTCGCTGTTCGGATCCCCCGTACTGACTGAATCAGTTCAGTGCAGCGACACGCGGCCAGAGGTGTGCACGCCGCGAGGTCTAGAGATGCCGCCTACTTATTGGCGGAGCCCGAAACACCAGCTCCAATAGTGCTGCGTGGTTTTAGCGAGACAGCGCGTGGCAGCGTTCCTCTTATTTTGGCTGGGGCCGAGCAGTCCGAGCGTAGTGCGCGTCTACAACTCCTGCCCTCGTGTTCTCCCAAAAGAAGCCTCCTCCCTCCGTCGCCAGCTGCTGCTTGTGTGTGTTCCGCGTTTCTCTACTTCTGAGCGCGCAAGCTTTCTTCTCTCACGCTCCAACGCGCCGGGCGCTCTACAGCGGGCCCTCCGTCATCGCGACGTCGTCCCGTTTTGTGACACGTCGGCTTTTTGAGTCCCCTCCGTCGGCTTCTTTTATAGAACGTGGCCCAGCCCACAGGCTGTGAGCGCGAATCCCCATTTACCTTTTGTTGTTTGGATGTCTTTTTTTCTCTCTTCTTTCGAAGCTTTCTACTCGCTGATTTCGACTTGTTTTCTTAAGCACTGAAGAGTATTTTTTTTTCCCTCTCGCTCTCACCATGCCGTATAACCGTCGCCGCGGATGTGTCCTCGGAGGCCTTGTTTTGTGTTATCGTCACTTGATTCGTGCGAATGGGTCTTTTCTTTTTTTTTCTTTTTCTAGTAAATGTGTGCTGCATCTCGCTTTCACCCCCGCCTTTCAATTTAAGCCTTCCGCTATTCCCCTCTACATCTCGCAGCCAGTCTATTACGGTGACGCTGTCACTGTCACATTTTTTGTTTATTTGTTTTATGCTACGACCGAAAAAGGAAACAACGTGTAACAACCAAAGCGGATCCGGCATACCCGTTATATATATATATATATATATATATATATATATATATATATATATATATATATATTTGCACCACTCTTCGGAATGTTTCGACTTTTCTCAGAAACGCGAGGCCAGTTTTTTATATTTTATTGTGATCCAACGGGAAAGGATTGAGGGGTTCGAGAAAAAAAAATGAAATAGGGCACAAGCAGTGACAAGTGAAGAAGCGATCACCGGCTTCAATGCGGTGCGCAGCCGTGCCCAAGCGCGATCGGTCAAAAACCACGCCCCTGTTCTGACCCACCCATGTACGACGATGGCGGAGGCGTCTTGGAAACTCGGAAGGGGACAGGCCGGAATGTATGTAGCCTCACAACAGAGTCAGATGGCAAGGTGCGACACACAAGCACCAAGTCGTAAAAACGCAGAAATTATTTTTGGATGCAAATAGTTTGGCAGCGAAACCAGACGTTTGTGTTTGCGTGCGGGAATCAGAAAGTGACTATACATGTGATTTTATGCAGCGAAGTTGATGGCTCATCGGTGCCACCTGCCGACATGAAACCAATTTATGAAATATTGGCGTTTACGTGCCATAACCATGATCTGATTACGAGGCACCCTGCGCTAATAATAACTACCTGGAATTCTTCAACCTGCAGCCAATGTATGCAGAATTCAACCGGAGACCTCACCGCAGCGCCATAGCTATTAAGCTACCATGGCGGGACCCACCAGCCGAGTTCAATGCATTACACGAGAAAACCATCTTAGTTCCCAACCTCTTTCATTAAAAGCGTTAGCGCTAATGCTTCCTTTTTTATTTTTGTTTGTGCTATAGATTAAGTGTAATATGAAAATGATAAACTTGTCTCGCTGTAAGCTCTTCATTCTGCAATTTCTACATCTGGAATAAATAACAAATGCCGAGTCTGTGTCGCTTCGTGCAGCCGTAACTTAAGCAGATTTCCCGAAACACACTTTTTTCCAGACACTCGCTCGTCTACGTTTCCGGCTGCAACGGTGGCAACAGGAATAACGCTTAAACCAAAAATTAACATCCAACAAGGGACGAGAAGCTGACGCACAGATGGTTTGTGGAATGCTTTAAAAACAAAAGAGGCAGACAGAAAAGGACAGAGAGAGAGAAGCAGTTGCAGAGGCAAAAATAATAAATCAGGAACGTGTATTTTCTCGTGGCTTAAACGCGGTTGGGTGGTCCTGAATCACCGGAAACGAACAACCGAGCGGCTAATTACTTGTCAAAACGCATGATGTTATTTCTCCGTCTCCCGCTCAGATTTGTCATGTTATCTTTGTCGTGTTTCTTTCTTTTTTTTTGTTCCCAGTGCCTCTCATGTGTTCCAGGCTGCGTCATTGGCAACTAGCCTCACACACACGAAAGAGAGACAGAGAGAGAAAGGAAGCGCGACAACTCTCGCGCCTGTGCCACCCGTAAACGCAGGCTGTCTTTCTTCATCCCCGAAAAAGAGAAGACAAATTGAGCTGCACATTGTGAGGGAACGCGATTACGCATAGCAAAACTTGAGCACTTGTAATTTTTGTTGAAAAAGAACAGAAACATACGTGATCGTGGCGGCTGTGTCGCGTTTTGAGGCACGCGCTCACAGTTACAGGCGCTGCCCGCGAAAGGCAGCCAAACGGACCGGAAACGAATAGCGAAGTTGGGAGCTAGATGAATGAATGACACAGGCACTGCACACACCTCACCAATAAAGCTGCGCTCTTTGAAGCAACTGGCCGCCTATTTCAAGGATTTTATATTTGATGGTGCTGGTCTCTTGTATAAATACGTCTGTCGCTCGCCGGCCCATAAAGCGGTGAAGGCACTTTTGTGCTTCTTGAGGACGACGGGCTTGTGCCAACGTCTGTCACTATTAGTGCAATAACACACGCGTCAGCGAACTAACCGCTAAATCCACTTCTTTCCTTCCCTCCTCTCCCTCTCCCTGTCATCTTTGTGTTCCCCTTTCCCATTCCCCCGGTGTAGGGTAGCCAACCGGACGTTATTCTGGTTAACCTCCCTGCCTTCTGCCTTTCTCTTTCCTCCTCCTCCCGTCTGAGTGTGGGCGAGCATGTGCCCGAACACGAGCAAGAGACAAACAACGGCAGCAGACCGGCTATGCGTGTACTTACCTTGCATGCGCACATGCGCGTGAATGACTCAAGGTTTAATTAAAACCTTCTGGCGTTTTCCATGCCAAAACCAAGATCTGATTATGAGGCACGCCATAGTGGAGGAATCCGGATTAATTTTGACCTCTTGAGGTTTGGACCCAATGGTGAACCCAATGAACCAAAGGGGTGAACCCAATGCACGGTGCACGTGCGTTTTAGCATTTCGGTCCCATCGAAATGCGTTCCCGCGGCCAGGGATCGAACCCCTGACCTATTGCTATGCAGCGCAACGCCCTAGTCACTAAGCTACAATGGTGGGTCAATGACTGAATGTGTTTGCGCGCTTGTGGGACAAATCGCATCAATGGGGCGAGCAGAACACTTCGAGAGCCGCTTGGCAACTACGTCGACGAATTAGGCTGTCACCCTCGCACTCATTTTCTTGTAGTTCTTTGTAGCCTCCACGAAGCCCACTGCCACATTCAGCAAAAAGCCAGGCCCGGAGGCTGTATTTTTCTTGCGGAGGCTAACGTAGATCGCTCACGATCAGCCAGATCCCACGAGGCAGCTAACGAGGAATGACGGAAACACAGAAATAGCCACCCACACGTTCATTTCCCAATGTGCCCGTTGTGACAAGCGGTGCACGGAAACGTGTTTGTCATCGGAGGAAAGCTAAGCAGTTTTAGACGAATTTCTTTCCCCTTTATTTGCTGACCGCGCAATGGTCAGAACATCCCATCAAGTGGAACCCCCAAATTATCTCCAAGAAGCCGAAATGTCTAACCAACATTAAAAAAAGTGTACAGTGAGTCTAAATGTCTGACGGAAAAGCTAATTGTTAGATGTTGAGATGCAGATACGAAGTGACACCACCTTCAAGAGCGCCATTTAAGAGTGAGTCATTGCTCTTCCTGCTGGAGAAATAAATATTGTCCCAAATGACACTTTGTCTGGTACACATGCTTGCGCTTCTCATGTTCTTTTGGTGTGTGTGTGTTTGTGTGTGCGTGGTTTCCCTTATAGTAAAATTGAATTGGTAGTCAGCGCTTTGCTACCTTTCCATACTATTTTTACCAATTTCTCACGTTACATTAGGTATAAAGATCGCTGAAGGGCGGAAACCGAAGCGAAATGCAGTCAACAAATTTGAAGAGGTGTGAGAATGTAACGAGTGGGTGTGCCGACTGACATATGTCGGCATGGGAAGAAGCTATTTTAGCAATGCAAATCAATTTATGCACCATCAATGTCACCACACCACGCCACTGAGGCGAAAAGTTTGTTAGCTCATTTATAAAGTTCTAGCAAGCCGATGTGTGATAAACAGCAGAGAAAGGCGTGAGATCACTATAGTTAATGGTCATCAGACATTGGCTATGTATGATATACAGGCCAAGTGCTGGCCCTTTTACATGCTACCACAATGTGGGTGGCGGGCGTGAATGTCATGAGCAGTTACGTGTGGCCAAGCTATGTGTGTGTGTGTGTGACAGAGCTGAGGGAGATGCAATAAGTTTTATTGCGATAGCAATTATATGGACACTCCAAGCGCATTTACGCCGTCGCCTTGGTCGTTGCCGTCGTCGTCGCCGTGAGGTTCAGTATAAGTCCAACGGTGATAAAACCGTCGCCGCGCGCTGTACGCTGTGTGTGCGAGTGAAAGCATGCGAGGGTGAGCCGGCAACCGCAGCTCGCGAGGGTGGAAGGCGGCCAGAAGCGCGCGGTCTTCGTTCGCACAGGGGGCACGGGCAGGACACGACGGAGACAGTGGGGGTGGGGTGGGGGGGGGGGGGTGCGTTCGGCTCTTGCGGCTGCTGCTGACGGAGCTGCCGCGCGGGTACCGTATCTTGAAAGCGATCTGCTATGTGGCCGAAGTGTGCGCCCGCAGGGGCTTCATCTTCAAAGCGATCTGCGATGGGTACAAAGTGCATGCGCCGAGTGCCGGTAGCTTCGTATGCGTTGTGCTTTCGACGTTTCATTCGCGTTGAAGCGAGCCGAGAGACAGCGCGAAGGTCAATTTGCCCGCTGCTGCTGGCGCGCTTTCTCACTCCAGCATTATGACGAGTTTCTGCGGCCATCGAGCGAGATGTGTTCATGTTTACCTGTGCGCGCGTGACACCATGCATGTTTATTTAGTTAGTAAGCGAACGTTTACAACTTTATACCGCCGATAAAACTACTATTGTTACTTCGTATAGCTGTCTACCAATTTGCTATCACAATCGATGCTTCGCCTTTCGGGCGAAACTGCGACTTTTTAAAGAATAAAATGCCTTTAGCTCCCGTTGTCGGCGACCTTGAAGTGACCTTCAGTCAAAAGCCAAAGCCATTATCCGGGCACTCAAACGAGAACATGCCGGCAAGTTGGGAGGAGAAGAAAACGAGATCATTAGGGTAACCAGTCAAAACTTGAGAAAATGCGGTCTCTGGCCTCCAACCATTTGCACAGGACCACACTACATACGGTAATTACTGCCCAAACAAGTTACAAAAACATTGCTTCCGGTTTCTTACTAATGTTTGTTCACAATGTCACTCAAGCTGTAACTTCTAGTGGGGCTGAAGTTTTATTTGTCATTTCCAATAGCGATGTTCGAAAAACAGATGCAGGGCCCCATACACATGATTGTCATCTTTTGGTGCTGAAACAGGGTTGCCTGTGCTCTTTTCAACGCCAGCGGTCCGCGAGTTTCGCGGCGCGGGTTCTGCGTCGCCTCCTTCGAGAGATGGCGCCACGCTGCGTGACGCCTCCTTTAGGCGCCTTTCTTCTTCTATAGCTGGGCAGTGCGCTCTGTCTCCTTGGCCTCTTTCGCTGCCTGTCATGCCGCCTTCGGCCGGTTTTCTTTTTCTAGCTGGGCGGCGTACATATAGACCAGTGCACAGTAGGGCGTGCCGCGGTGTTGTGCGGTGTGGTGGGGTGTGCCGCTACTAACATGCACTATACCCATTTTAATATTGTGGCTAGTATCATCTCCAACCCATCTGCTTTGCTGGTAGCCATTTCATGCTCGCCTCTACTCTCGATTAAGAGAGAGCCAGCAATTTTCCCCCCTTTTTTTACGGTATCGCTTATTTTTTAGTGGCAAAAACGTGTGATGCTTATGCTTCATGGTTAACATGTGTTCATTTGAACTGTCTCATGTAACTGTAACGTCTACACCTTTTCAGGGCGTTTTAGAGGAGGTGTCGGGACACCAAGAACAAAATAAGGATTTGAAGTTGTTTTTAACGTTTCCTCAAGATGTGTTGGAAACATCTTGTAAAAGCTGTACACTCAACCCACAGCGGCCCCCTTGTTCCAGAAGGAGCATGATGCCATCAAGAAGCTACGAGACAAACGAGATCATGTGATACTTCCTGCCGATACAGGGAACACCACCGCCCTACTAGACAAGTGCAAGTACAAGGAAAAAATTAACACGCCACTGACCGATGCTGACACGCATGCCAACGTTGCAAGAGATCCGGCTGCCAAGTTGCAAAGGCACCTGCGAAAATTGTTGGCCTCAGCACAAGCAGATATATTACACACTGTTTTGCCAGACTGCATCAGCTCCAGCCTTATACGGCTTACCGAAGGTTCACAAGCCCGCCGCTCCCCTAGTGTGCTTCATCCGTTCGCCGCTGCACAAACTGGCAAATTATCTGTATAGGGTCATCTCGCCCCTGGTCGCCAAAGGTGATACCCATAACCACAACAATAATGACTTCATTGAGAACGTTAAAGGTACAAGAGTAGACCCCGATTACACCTTAGGTTCTTTCGATATGATATCACTTTTTACAAGCACACCCATAGACCTGTCTATGGATGTTTGCATCATCGCACTCGACAAGGATCCCGCGTTACCTGAGAGGTCCCCCATCGTGGTGGTATCTAGGTAGGCTGCTCAAGTTTTGCTTATCGAACATATATTTCACATTCGAGCGGTAGTTTTATCGGCAAATTCATGGAGCGGCGATGGGAGCGTCGATTACGGTCATGATCGCTAACCTCTCGGTGAAGGCTGTTGAAGCTCAGGCGTTGTGCCCCCTCACGCCAACACCGAAAATCTTTCTCCGATACGTTGACGACTGTTTTAGTACTCTACAGAGTATTCTTCACCTGTTCACGGCTCACCCGAACAGCATGCAAGCAGCAAATAAATTCAGCGTGGAAGCGGAATCAAATGGCCAGCTACCGCTCTTGGACACTCTCGTTCAACGCGAGGGGCCTCGTTTGTCATTCACTGTGGTTCGAAAGCTCACTCACATTGGAGGCTACCTTCAGTACAATTCGGTGCACCCGGTTTCGCAAAAAGTTTGTCGACTCCCACAAAGTGTACTCAAGAGCGGAAGACCATGTGCCGGACAATGTAATAATACGGTAGGACCTAGTGCCTGTGGGTACCTCAGGCGCTTTGTTGGCTCTTTTAGATGCCAGCTGACTCACGAAGCGCCTGTTTAGTCAGGACCCAGCAAAAAACGGGTCGCAATCCCGTACGCCCCAAGCGTTAGCGAGACCATGGCACGGGTACTGCTATCATATGATGTGCGCATGTTCTATCATGGAAACTGAGGCTTGAGATAGTCAACGTGAAGGATCGTCTGGACAAGAACAAGTTCCCAGTCGTCGTATATGTCGTACCATGTACAGATTGCCCATACGTCTACATAGACGAGACCGGAAACTTCAGAACACGACTTCAACAGCACAGGAACGTCAATAAACAAGACGTTGAGTAGAATGCCCTGGCGGAGCATTGCGCAATTGCATCACGTTCTATCAACTGGGGATAAGGAGAAGGAAGGAAGCGAAGGCCGGGAGGTTAACCAGACTCCACCCCGTCTGCTACCCTACACATGGTGCAGGGGATGGGAGAGTAAAAGAAACTGGGGAAAAGCACGTGTGACGGCCAAGGAGAGGAATCTATCTTCAAGCCTTTATCTAGTGTCACTGATTATCCAAATCACGCCTCACACCCTTGATCGTAACGATGGCAATATTCCGTCCATCTATGCTAGTTGCCTTAATTATGTCATGCATTACACATAAAGACCTGGCCGGTTTTCACTAATTGTGAACAAAGCCGCTCCTTTAAAAATGTATCATCCCGACCAGATGGGCTTCTGGCACACACTCGGCTTAATTTTGTCAGGACGGGTGCACGAAAAGTGCTATCTTCTAAAATGAGAATTTCAAGACCGAACCTGCTAGTCTGAAAGAGTAAGGGACACAAGTCATAAGGAAAAAGCAGGAAGGTTAACCATGGTAAAACGCGGTTGGCTACACTTCGCTGGCAAAAGGGAGAAAAGGGACAAAAAATAATGAGAGGAAGGAAAGGAAGTAAGGATCGCCACATCCACTCTTCAACCAGTCAAGATCAACTTGGCCTCGTCACGGCGTTTCTACAGGAGAAAAATCGGCTTGCAGTTGGCCACTTGTAGACTATCGATGGACAACCGGACTGACTGCATCTTCTCAAAGAGTTTTCATATGGAAGCAGTGGCGATGAAGGCGAACGGTGAAGTACCCGGTGTTGCCCCAGTTCAAGCTGACAAGGTTCACTGTCATCAAGTGTGTCCTTTTCGCCACGAGCAGCATCGAGGCCGTCGCACAAAGTGACATGCTCATCTGCGGCAACAGTCGCTACTCGTTATCTTTAGCGGAAGACGTGCTTGTTCTTCCAGTTTGCACACTACTTTGATGTTGAATCATATGAGCCAGGTAAATCATCATAATTAGACGCTGCTGTGTTGCCCTCTGGCAGGTGACTCCCTCAGTAAGGTTGGCGGGTCATGGTGCTTTTGCAGCGTGGAGTCACATGTCCGATGTGGCACGCAGAAGCTTTGGCATGCAAACCCGATCCTTCTATAGTCGGTGACAACCTCATAATAACAAGGTTATATGTACACTGTCTAAATAAATCAAAATTAGCATAAAAACACCAGCCAATTAGATTCGCTTATTTACCTGGCGTCAAGCGATTTTGTGAGTTTGAAACAACTTTTTTTCTGTACAGATCGGTCTTTGTGTCGCTGGTTTCAGGATGAAACCTGAACATCTAAGTACTTTTATAAGAAATCCTGACGTCACTGCTCAGCCAGAGGTAATATTTTAGCTTGACACAGCTTACTTTTATTTTCTAATTAGCCTACCATTTACATTGGCCAACCAAAGTCCTTAATCTGTGAGCGATCTGCAGCTGGTTCAGCTTTCTTTCAGAGGTGAAGAGCACGTCCACTGAGTTCTTGTGGGTGGAGCTTCTTCGTAATTCTTAGGTTGTTACCGACTATAGGTGGTTTACGTAGACGAGATCATAAAGAACGGTGCTACAGACCACGAAAACAATCTAACATCGTACGACGCCACCCCACCGAATTCTTTTAACTTTAGAACCTCATATCCCCGTCTTATGGGCACACGACACTCAGAGCTCACTGAAGAAAGAAAGCCCGCTGTAGCGACATAAGCACCACTGCCATGTCAGTTCTGCTGTAGCACACTCGCAGCTCACGGGCGCACTAGTTCCTCGCTCTATGAGCGTGAGACGACATTCCAGAATACGAATTGGCATCTGTTTTCCAGTTGCTCAAGTAACTGCCGAGGCATAGCTGTTTACCTGATCACACGTCTCTACAAAGGTTTTGCGAAAATGAGCCTACTCGCTGGTCCCGCGGGTAATAGTGTCAGAACTTGGATTTCAACAGCACTGCCACGGTCGTGTTTCCAGTTTCTCCGTTATGGGTATTAAAATTCAATTTTTCTGTCTTATATGCACAGAACGTCCTAAATATGTGCGTGTGCGAAAAATTAAGAAACTCATCGAGGTGTATCTTGCGCCGCAGGTACCTGTAAAAGAACTCCCTGGCTCAAACACGACAAAAATTGTCTATACGCTGACGGACCAACTTACACGTCGAGCAGATAGCGCGAGAGTCACGTGCTCAGTGCGCTCTGCTGAGGTGCATTTTACTCCTGCGTAACCTGTTTCTTGCTTTCATAGGGATAAATAGAATTTCCGTGTTTGTTGTGGCAGTGAACACGGTCTGCTTTCTTTTCTTATGGGGTGTTCTTTTCAATGTGCATGAGGAAGCGAGTATGTACTTACTCGTCTAATTTCGTATGTAGTGTCAGAATAGCGCGCGTTGCGCTGAAAATGCTCATATGGAAACAAAGATGGCTTAAGACAAAGGAATGGGCGAACAGCACTTGTGTCGCCACCGGAAGCCCTGTCGTATTGCGGGGCAACTACTTATAGGTGGCACTACGTTTTGACTGGATGGAGAAGCAGCGCCACCTGCCCGGGGTGCGTGACTGTTTCGCTCCAGCGCAGCGCAGGTATACGAGCCCAAGAAAGAACTCACCTGAGACACAGACGGGCAGCAGAAACGCAAGACAGGCGAATCCGACCATCTCCACCGTTGAGCTCCCTCGCGGTTCGCGTGATCTCACTTAGGCTGGACGATCGGGCTCGTGAGCTCCTCCTCCGGTGTGGGTTCGCCAGTCTGCCAGATGCAACAGAGCAAGAAAAAAAAAACGAACTGCTAAATAATGAATGAACGCGTCAAAGCCGTATCTAGCCACGCCGGTCATTTCGTGTACAACCCAAAGGCACACAAACGGCGCTCCCGAATCTCCCGCTCTCTTGGACAGATCAAATCACGCCACGTCGGCCACCGAACGGGATGCCGAAACTATCGGGCGGCGCAGAGAGAACGGCTCGCTGAGCCGGCCCAACTCGTTACCTCAAAAGCGCTCGTCAAGCGGGACGATGGCACTTCCAAGGGAATCCCGAATAAGCAGCAATCGTGGAAAAAAGGAGGCAGGAAATGCCTTAATCTCAGAAGGAGTAGATGCGATTAGGTCGCCCCCTTTGATGGCGGTTCCTTCGGATGCAGTCTTTTATTCATGCAAATTCGCATAAAGCCTTTCAAATTTATGTAAATTAGAAAGACGACGCGGGAAAGGCTTGAAGGGCATCAGCGCGGGCAAGAGAGATTAAAAAGCAGTCGAATGAGGCGACGCTATTGCTCGATTCTCTCTGGGGATAGCAAAGTCGACCTATCTTGGAAGACGTACGAAGTGAAACACTGATTCGGCCCTATGATCCGAAGTAACAACATTCGTATAATCACTGTAGAGTTTTCAGGAGATGAAAAACGGATACCGCGAATAGTCAGTGTCGCCAGCAGTGAGACGAAAATTATTACGTTTTGCTGAACCCGAGAAAAGCTTGCCCAGGGTTGTTTGAGAGATGCTGTTGCAATTTTCGATGCTAATATGTGTGAGCAAAGGAAAAATATTAACAAGAATTAAATAAATCTCTGAAATCGAATGAACTGGTCATGGTTGCTTTAAACTTTGCATTTTGTGCTTATTCTTATTGTGGGAAATGAGCTAAGTACTATTGAAGCTATCAATTGTCGCTATTTATAGCCCATGCAGATGTAGTCAACCTTCACGCGATGTTTAACTAAATATTTCGAAAATGCTACAGGATTTGTATTTCTTTAACGATTACTCTAAATAGCAGTATTAGGCTGTTGCGCATAAATAGCAAGCTTTTACAGCACAACTGAGCATGGTATTGCCATCCTCGTCTAGATATGTCCCGCATACCAGTTAATATTTGTCTGTTGGCTGTTAAAACGTGACCAACGGCAACGGTCATCAGGTGTAGAGAGTAAGAAATTGTTAGATTACTTGTCCAACTGCTTATAATTGACAGCAGCGCAGGTAGACGTTGACATACACGACCACAAAAGCCACTAAGCTAACTCCGTGGTGGAAGGACACGGCTGTGCAAAGATGTAATGACAGCGTGGGCACATACGGAAAAACGAAAGACAAACTGCTAGGCCTGTCGCGTCCCACTTGATTGCATAACCATGTGGGCCATATTCAGCGGTTGAATTCACAAAGATTTTATTTTGTAAGTGACCTCTGCCATTGGCCAGCTGCATTCACTAATCACATGTCCAACATCAGAATTAGCCAGAAACCTTTTTTGTCACGAATACATTGTAAGATAATTTGTGAATACGGACCTAGAAAAGTTGTTTTGAGTGCCGTCCACGATTGGCCATCACCGCGTACGAATGCTCGTCTCGACTCGACAACAATCGCTAATATGAGTGGCCGGTGCTCGTACGCAGGCCAAAACTTAAACGCTGTCACGTAACCGAAATCATGCGAGTACGGGCCGTGGGCCTGTATAATTGTCACAATGCCTTTCATACGGAAGTGCATTTTGTAGGAGCATACGCTACATATTCGTCTTTGCAAACATATTCCGTTTTATCTCATTTATCGTAACTCAGAAAGCCTGAAGGCATTACTTAGACGGGGGGATAAAAGAGGGTAGTTTATTTAAGAAAGGAAACACCAATGAACAACGATAAATGCGGTAGGTATACGTGAATATTTTCTCATTATTATGCAAGTACAGATAAAAAAGAAACAACAAGCTGTAATATAACATAAATGAGACCGTTCTAACATTTGTTTCAATGAGGAAAGAAGAAAGAAGTGAGGTGAATATTACTTAATTACGTATGCCAACGGCAGGTGATGTAGGTGATGACCTGACGAAAAATAGAGCGAATAAATTGTTTCATGTGAGTGTGCTAGGCAGTTGTACGCGCATGAGGCTGCGGTAAAGAAACGGCATTTTACACGGCATTTGTATTTGAAAAACGAAAGAGAAAGAAAGATTTGCCATCATCATTACCAACGCTCGTCCGAGTGACTGTGATTGAAACGCGAAGACAATCTTGACTGGGTGGTTTGACCGGCCATTGGTAAACAGCACTTATGCATGAAAAGCATTGTCCATTCTTCTGTAATCCTGCTGCAAATTTTTTGGAGAACTTGTGCTTTAGGCTTTTTAATGCTTAGAATATCTCAGTCTGGTCTTACAGGTCCACGTCATCTTACGCACGCGCAATGTTTCTGCAAAAAAGAACTTAAGAAATGTCCTGGTTAAGCGAAGTCAGATTTTCGGAACACGTACCTCTCCATATCAGCCCTTACTTTTGAAGCAATAATTCACAACCCAAAAGAAGTAATCAGTTTCGTTATCGTATTAATTTTACTTCCAGCCCGAACTTACCGGGGCAGGAAGCGCGCGAAGTCTTTATGGTGAAAAGGCAAACGGAGAAATGCCGACCAAAACTGAAAAGGTTTAAAAAGCTTCAAGACATTTCAGTTTCCGTACCATTTCGGCCTTGTTCACAAAAAAAAAGAAGAAAAAAAGGTGGCTCGACGAGGTGAGCTCATGTCCGTTTTAGTACGTGACCGAGGCACCTAGCGTCCGCCGGTGGAAGATTGCCATAATTCCTGTTCAGCGTTTTTACAGAGAAGCTGTATATGGCTAGGTTAAGTCCAAAAGTGCGTGCGTCGACAGAGTCTGTAGAAAAAAGTCATGTCGATAAAATTGAATCCCCAGTAGCCTGCTGCGCGCCGGCGGTGCTCCGTGGCTTCGGAGTGGATGGCGGAATAATAAACCGTCATTGTGTATCCACCAATGTCTGTGCCTCGTTTTCTCGTGACTTCGACATCGCTCTAGCGACGTTATCAGCAGTTGTATACTTTGGTCTTGCTATGGCCAGGACGCGCGTAGTCCGTACTGAACAAGAAGAACGTGCATGGAAAGAGCACCGGCGTGAGCAACAGCACGAATGGGCGCGAAGGCGACGGGAAGCTGCTATTGCCGAACGCGTGTCATCCGAAGGATCTGTAACGTCGGATAGCCGCTCTGTGACCGATGAAGAACAACAGCGTCCCCGCGAGGATCGCCATCGCGAACAGAAGCGGGAGTGAGCGCGAAAGCATCGGCAGCCAATTGCAGTACATCACTGTGACCACAAAGCAATGATTACCATAGTGACAAAGTAAAGAGAAAAAAAAAGGAGGATAGCAACAACGAAGTTATGTGTATGCGTCTTTATTTAATCAATATATCGAATAACCATAAATAACTTAATGTAGTTATCAACAAGTACAGCTTCGCTGATCTAAGCTTCCATCTTCACATAGTGGAAGGGTTCTGATTTTTTTTCTTGTAGTCTGGATAAGAAGCAATTCCAGATACTGACAGGAACACGAGTTTCTTTCTTTCGCGATTATGCTTGCCTAGTCATCTTCGTGATTATAAGTTGCCACGTGTTCCACAAGTGCATTGGAGACAACGTTCTTGCAATCGAGAGTTCGACGGAAGCCCGTCTGGTCGGGATGGAACATGACAAAGAAGGACGTGCACCGACCAAATAAAACTTCAAAAGCAAGAAGTTTCGGCTTGCATACGGAAGCCTTGTTCACAATGGGGCAAAAGTGGTTGAAGTGCCTCTTTAAGTCGGTTTTCGTATGTGACGCAAGCACCGCGCGTAAGACGGAGGCACGCACTCGTGAGTCGGAAGGACAAGCTGCCACAAGAAGCCTTTCCTGGCGTCGTTTACAAGATACCCTGTGTGGACTGCGATTGCGTCTACATCGGGGAGATGGGCAACTTTAAACAGCTGCTGCGCAAACATCAGGGCGATGTGGGTAAGAAAAGAGTGACGTCAAATGCTTTGGCAGAGCACACAGCAACGAATATGCACAATATTGACTGGGCGAATTCTAGTCTACTCGGCCAGGAAAGAAAACTAGAAGTCACGCCTGTACCTGGAGTCCCTCGAGGTACAGTCAACAGGACACATGCTCAATCGTAACGAAGGAACACTTCCCCCGTCTTACGCGCGGTGCTTGCGTCACATAACCTACTTAACAGGCACTTCAACCTTTTTTGCCCCACTGTGAACAAGGATTCCTTATGCAAGCCGAAACGGCTTGCTTTTAACGTTTTATTTGGTCGGTCTACGTCTTTCTTTGTCAGATAACGTCCGTCTTTCTAAAGTCATTTATATCGTCTTTCAGCCGTCTTTCAAAATTTCCGCTCTCGTCTATATAAACATTATCCCAGTCCGCACAGGGAATTCTATAAACAGCGCCTGCAAACTTTTCTTTCTTGAGCCGGTATTTCACGTGCACCAGTTCATGCTTCAGCTTACGGGCGGGAACATGTGCCACGTGCACGTTAAATGTACGCAGAACCCATGCCAACACCTCACTGACCCCTGGCACAAAGGAGACGGTGGCGTCTTCTCAGGGCCGGACCATGCGCAACGTCTTTATTGATTTCTCTAAACATTTTCCGATTAATAACTCACAACTAGCTCATAACACCTTACTAACTTTCGTTACTACACAAGCATATAGTATTGTGGCCATAAACTAAAGTACTAATGAAGTTATTACCCTATGCAGCTTTATAGGACATGCAGGCACCATACTGTGGTAAAAGCAAGTAAGCATTACAACAAAACAAATACAACCTGATTGCATAGAATGAATATACCAAATAGCACACAAGTTCTATTGTACCGCTCTACGAGGTGACGCCGATTTATGAATATTTCTTCATTCCGGTTCTTAACTGCGCTTAAGCCTTTTTGAATCAAACGACGAACAAACAAGCTCGAAAAGACCTTGCATGTAATTACACGTAATAAAGTACCTATATATTTCAAGCCTTGTACGTAGCCCGCATAAAATATAAATGCATGCTTCGACGTGACACAGGGAGCTGCAAGTGAAAGGTAAAACCGAAATAAACGAGGTGTTCTTTTTCAAAAGAATGCAATAGAATGGCCGAAATGAAGGAAGGAATGTTCCGATCTTCGAACGGTGTCTCTGGGGAAAGAAAGAGCGGCATATTTTTTATCAGAACCATTATCTCCCTGAGGATCGTCGCAGAAGCTTTCACGTGCATTAATGAATATGAATGATTTCACCCCGACGCGCGCACAGTTTGTCTCGTCTTCAAGGAATTCGGGGCACCATAAAAGGGCATTTCTCTTTATATGCGTCTTGTTCGTTTGTTTAGCTGCTGTGAACGCTTGCAGTAAAACATTTGGCGAAAAGTTCGCCAGCTTCATTGGTTCCGGAAAGTGACCAACAGCACGGCGACAAGTCTTTTCAATCTTGCGAAACTCTGCATCGGCGCGGCTGGTCACAGCGAAATTCAGACAGGGACATTGCATTGATGAGTGCTTCCTCTTCAATCTTGTTCTATCAGTCCAAGTTGTTCAATTTAATACGAGAATTTCACGATGACATATGTCGCTTCCTACCGCCAGAAAAGAATTGTTGATTTACCTATGGCCTTTCAAGTTCACAGACTAGCTTGGACTGATATTGCAAGCTAATGCACATGGGAAGGCAACCTTGTCAGCAGTGTAGAACCATCTCCCGGATAATTCTCCGGAAAGCATGGCGGTTCACACACTCTTCTTCATTGAGAGGATGGGGTGTTAAAGAAAGAAAATGAAACTCCTACAGGCAGCCCAGTCTCAGAACAAAGAAAAAATAATTAGGTCGCAGGGTGCGACAACGCAGGTTTAATTCAAACATGGCAAGACGCCTGGCTCCGAGAGTTCCGGCCATTCCAACCAGGGGACGCTGTATTTCTCGTGTATCTGTAGCGACTGCAGCCGCAAAGAGAAAAAGGCAGGCAGACAAGGTGAAAGTCCGAACCGGAAGAGGTGGGTCACGGTGCAAACAAAGAGAGGCGAATAAATACAACAGCGAGCGCGAGTCAGCCCCTTGCTCACAGGATCACGATGCATTCTTTGATGACAGGTCGGTTAAGTGGATGGAGAAAGCTAATCGTTGCCAGGCGGCCTTGTCTTGGTCGAGGAAACACGACTAAGGCGGGAGACGTCTCGCTGGCTCTCCAGGAAACTCGCTGGATTGCGAATTTCGAAACCATAGATGTAATTTGCTGGATTTGTTTACCGGCTGTCCAAATTGGGACTGAGTTGTGTGATTCGGAAAAAAAGATTGTTGCTTAGATTATTGGTAATAACAGTTCTGCTGTAATTTCATTAAATGTTCTCTGGCAGCGCACATGCAGAAATAGACTATTCACAGCAGCTGCCACAAGAATGACGACAAGACGGCCAAAAATATCATTGCCGAGAACACACCGAGAGCAGTCGCATTGCGTCAAAGTTTTAGAACTAGCCTGTGCCACTATTCTAAACATTTCTGAGTAAAGCACGTGGGCGAATATTGTTGGCTATGGGCTGTATGGCGAGGAGTGGGCTGTAAATTCAGTGTTCTGGAATATTCGTAGATTAGAATAGGTAAACTCCAGCTCTGCACCTTCCAAGTGCCATGAACGCCAGGCTATTTTCACAGTAAACATGCGCCAACAATAGCTCTGCCGATGTGGGTATTGTCCTGGCCACTTATACAGAAACACGGCCTATTACCTTTTGCTGTGAAGTTAAATTCGCAGAGCAATATTTATTTTTCTTACAATGAGGCTAGTGAAGAACAGGGATTCTCTACTTACTGGTTGAGGATGAACGAACACATGCATTATCTAACGAGCACGCTGAACTTCATACGCATATAACATCTTCTCCGAAACAATTCGAGTTTTTTGTTTTTTGCCGAAACTTGGAGAAAGTCACCGTCGAAAGCCTCGATTCCGCAGATACGACAAATACGTGACTGTATTCGAATTTCTCGCGCCTCTACTCTCGACACGACTCCCTCGATACACTGAATGGTAAACTCAGGTTCTTCCGAAGGTGTCCGTCAGCATCGCGGTCGATGCATGCTCATTGAACCAGTCACTTTGAAAGGCTGAACTTGAATTTCACTTTCAATGGCGAAGCATATGACCGTCAAGGAGAATGTGGGCTAATACGCCACTTTCGCCAATTTTCTCTTCGTGCTTGTGCAAGCACGTATAGGCCCTGTTAATGCACCTTTCCCGCTAACCTGTCTGCGCGAGTGCGTTCGTCAAGGGTGCTATCGCATAAGGTTCCGCGCCGCATTCTGTAGAGCCTGCTGCTATAAGCTGTGCCACAACGAAGAACGTGTCCTGCTGGCCCCATGCTGTCTTTCAGAACATGATGGTTTACGTGACGTACATTGCATGCATGGGTGTGCGTGTTCATCGACTCCACACTCCAAGCTTCTGCGCAGCAATATTACTTTGTGTCCACGCCGGTGTTTGCAGACTTGGCAGCTGTACCTGCATTACGTCACCCCGGCTTCTTTGAACCTTGTTTATGCTGAAGCACTACACGGCTTAACCGTCGCGTGCTCGCGGAAGCTGTTGGGGAGTTATCCCTTGTTATGCGATCACGAAATTAACTCCTCTAGAATCTGTTAAGATAATTTGCATCTAGGCTATCTGGTACTTCGCCTTTAGAAGAAAAACTGCTCGGACTAACGGAATAAGAAAGGGAGATATGGTAAGAAAGCCCTCAAGTTAAGCCTTGATCCCCTTGATACCCTTGATAGTCACGAATTGGGCGGATGGAACAGCCGAGGCTGCCACCAATACAATGTGTAGGCTACTATGGCTGCCGTGCCCGGAGTGAATGTGAAGCCATGCGGTGACATCGTTCTCATTAGCAATCACTGGTGATCTCTGCTGCCATGGCGGTGGAGGACCAGTGGCAGGACTGTCTCCCTCGGGCCATGCTGAACAGAGTCGCATAATTGGTGCCGCGTGGTGCTCGCCGTGCAGCCACCGTATAGTAGAGCTAATCTGAATTCATGCGCTCGCAATAATCGTTGTGCCCGCACAAAAAGATTCTGCGGGTCCTTGATAGTCTTTGAAAGTCGATGATAAGCGTGATATCCCTTCCAAGGAGACAACCGCTAGCCTGGTTTTCTTTCTTTCTGTGGAGTGGTGATGTACCTTTACATTATTATTAACTAATAAAGTCAGTTTTCCAGCGCTGTCTTGCAAATACAACAACGGTACTCATATGGCGTACTATACAAGCGTCGGTGTACGTGATGATATATATAAACCCTAATCTCCTTTCGCGATAGATCAATGCTGCTGAATGGTATCTCTCATTCGAAAAATTTAAAAACTAGTGATATAAGCAACGAGCGTTAGAGGAGGAGGATGAAGAAACAAAAAGAAGGAAAGGCTGAGATGTCAACCTGACGGGCATCCGGTTTGCAACCCTACGCGACGGGAAGGGGTTTAAGGGTTGAAAAGAAAGAACGGTGCTAACAATGCAATAACATGCGCTTGTCCATCACATCCAGTCTACAATTGGTCACGAGCTTTAAAAGTTGAATTATTGCATAGGCCTTGAGGCCATGTATACATTGAATTTCTTTCTCTTTCTTTTTTCATTTAGTTTTTAGTGAGGATGTTTCATCACAAACTCAAAAACTAGTGGCAGACATTCCTTTAACTCTTCGTTTCTGCACTGCAGAAAAATAATGGTTACGAGACAGCAAAGGCAAGTGAGGATGAAAGCAAGATAAAAACTTAATAATAAAGAAGCAGGTCGACCGACACAAGGTAGCGGCAGGCCACACATCGCCATTTCGCACAGGGCCAGCCACAGCATACGGGCCTCGGAGTGGCCCGCGGATGGCCGCGCTTCACCCACGGCAACCCTGCGTCGCTCTTTTCAACTCTGTTCCTTCGGCACTCCTGATGCCCCAAAGCCCCTCCCATCCTCTACCAAACGCCACACGGCAGCGTCGTGCAGTGGCGACCGCGGGGTCCCCGCAAATGGACCCGGACCTCTGTGTCTGCTTTCGAAGTAATGAAGATTTATCCACGGCCGGCTCCCGCAGCCAAATTTATCAAGTGGCCGCACGGCACGAGCGCCAACAGCCCACTCTCGGCCCGCTGCCGTCCACAAACCACCGCTCGCCACTACTCCCCCGTTGCTTCACGCGGTCATTCGTTTTATTTTGCTTCATTGGTTACTTTGGATCGTTCCTCGCCGGTTCTCCCTTCGCAGTTGCCGTGAGTGCTCCTTCTTTTTTTCTCCCCACTCCCCTCCACACACCCAGGTACAAAAAAATGAAATGGTCCCGTCCGTTTGTCAGGCTCCTTGCTCGCAATGCCGAGGGTCCTCGGACCTTTTCTGAGCTCGCGATGGGCTGGCCACGGCCAGGTCATCAGGCAGCAAAGTAAGTCTATACTTATCCTGTACGGCAGGCGCCTATAGTCCTCATGTCTCAATGCTAGCATTTTTGTTTCCCGAAACCTGTCACCTCCTAACGCAATGATTTGGTCTCACGTTCGTTTGCGTAGTCGTGTTCGGCGAAAATCGCATGTCAGACATGAGCAACTTGTCAGGCTCACGGTGAGCGCGAATTACACAGGGAAGGCTATATATGGTCATCGCAAGGGCCTAGAAACCGCGTGAGGGCCGTGGGAAAGGGGGGAGAGGGGCGTCCGTAGTCACGGGATGTCTGGAAACACCGTTGTTGTCTCTGGGACCGGGACAAACGAAGAGCACTGACAGATATAGGAGGTCTCTGCTCTGCGAATGAATTGAACGGGGCTCAAGTTGATATGGATAACGAGTACATTAGTCCAGTCGTCATCTCCTAAGTTTTAGGTGGTACGCAGGGTACACACGTCCTACACGAAGGTGAAAGTTAGTTTCAAACCAAATTTTGTGCGAGACAGGCTCTGATGTGGTAGTGCACGTAGCGAGATAAGCATAATTATAGTCACTCTCTTTTGTAGTTACTATTGGCTTGGCCACATGGAACTAGCATAAGCCAGCAGCGCAGACTTCGCCGTGCTTTGCAATAACAACTAATGCAAGCGCTCATTCATGTTACCACACGACGGACCATCGCTCGGGAGAGGTTTTTTCCGTGATAGCGCGATCAACGGCGTAAAGTTTGTTAACCGACGAATGGTTGCATATATTTGATCTCCAACAGAGTGCCAGCCAAAAGAAAAGGTATCACAGTGTCAAGATATAAACAACATATCCTCGACGTTCCCATCAACCATGGAAGCCAGTCAACAAGGCCTCTCGAATAAACGCGCCCGTACGCAGGCACGCTCAATCTTGTTATATTTTTATTTCCTTCATGCTCCGCTCTTTCATAATATAAATGGAAGTACTTTTCTGCTTGTGTGCAGCGCATGGAATAATGCACTAGTGCAAACGGGTGCTCAGCCATACCTTAATATACCGTAGCAGAAAAAAAAAAAAAGCAGCGCACCACTTCAGGACGCTGAATGACTGCGCTTCTTGCAAAAGCTGTTGTTGCCATGTTGCAAAGTTCCATTACATCATACACACGCAGCACCGCACATAAAAAACCTACCGCAGAACATAATAAAAAAATCGTGAGCGCAACAACGCAAAACTTCGGCGTGCACCGGGATACTGTGCTTTCAGAGGTGCAAGAGCAGAATAACACCCTTCCTCTTGCCGCGGTGCAGATCGGCTTCTATCGCGGCGTTATGCGACCGTTCACTGGCTCCCATTATACCTGCAACGCACATACACGTGCACTAACGTGCGCGCACTCACACGCACGCACGCAGACACGCGCGCTTTTCGCTATAGCAGCCGCTCCGATAAGGGTTGTTACGGGCCGGCATTCCCCGCGCGCAAGAGCACCACCCGCCGCTCTTGCTCGATCAAATGCCACACGGACGGTGGGGCACCTTGCGGCACAGCCAGCCGAGCGAGAGGGAGGCGCGGGAAGCGTTCAAAATGTAGATTCTGTGAACAAGCCAGCGCGCGGGTGTCATTACCGCAACGGGCCTTACCGCCATTAAACGCGCCGGCCGCTTGGCATAATGCAGGGCGACCTCGCGATTTCCTCCCCTCCCGGTGCCGTTGCCGGCCGTCATCGCGCCGAACAGCTCAACGACGGTGCAGCAAACGGCGGAAGCAGCACTGCGCTTTGTTTCTCTCGCAGGCGATAACCCAGCCGAGGCGGCGGCGGCGCTCAGGTCGTAAACGAACCATAAAGTGGCGATATGAGACGCGGCCCTCTTCAAAAACGAACGCCAGCGAGCCAGTGGTTGCATTGACTATCCCGCTGCGGACAGAATTGTGTGCAACGTGCCGTGAAACGAATGCAGTGTACTAATTTTTTTTCTTTCTTTTATGTCTCCAGGTGCTTTCGGAAAGCGCGCAAGGACCGAGGTGTGGTGACGGAAACGACACAACATGGTAAACGACGTGAGGATGGTACCGCAATGTGCGTGGAAAGAGCTATAAAGCAAGTTTTTCGTTGGCGTACGCCAGCAAGAGGAACTCCCTGTATGTCACAACCAGAGTATGTGAAAACAGCATCTGCCCATCATCTGATGACACTAACTATGTGCAGTACACTCGTTGCAGGGGCTTCCATAAACCTAATGGACTGCAGCAAGGCGGCAAAGAACAGTGTCTCTACATGGCGCGCAAAAGAAACAGACAGGGCATGGAAAATATGAGCGAACAACTAGCAATAACGATAAGAAAACAGTCATCTAAATCGGGAGTTAGTGGAGCATGTAAGAGGGTATTTCGGAGCTCAAAGTAGCCAGATAGATGTCGCCAAATGTCCACTGTGTGTTGAAGCAAGCTCTCGAGAAAGCCATCGTCCTCGAATATCTCGCGTCACGCAAACACTTCGCATGTCAGTGCCATCGTAAAGACACCACTGGAGACGACGCCGCAGCGAGTACATTTCAAGCGTGGGTTTCGCAAGGCGTAAGCGCATACATGGCTTCTTTCGGGCGATTCGATTTTGCACACGTTGCACTGAACGAGCATTCAGTCCGTAGTTCGGTGTAACGTGTGCAAAACCGAAGCGCCCGTAAGAAGCCATGTTTGCGCTTACGCCTTGCGAAACCCACTCTTTGCACACGTTGCACCGAACTACGCACTGAATACGCGTTCAGTGCGTGACGTGTATGAGTTGGGGCATCCGTAAGGATATTCTTTCGTGAAAGCTACACAGCGTTGTGGAAGATGGCGCTTGTTCGGGAACCAATTCAGTGAGCTCTGTCCAAGAAATAACGGTTTATTTCTAGCCGAATGAAAAGAAAGCCAATCGCACTTCAGCGAAGAAGACGGCATCACGGACACGGATGATCACGAACATTTGCTACTAGATAACACGAACATTAGATAACACCAGCTCTAGTTTTAGTGATGCTGCACTTATTTATTGTGTGAGAAAGACCAGCGAAGCTAACGCAGTGAGGTGGAAAGCACCTTGCCAAATTGTCGCGCACGCGGCAGCCCACATTGAACGTACAGTGCGAAGATTTTTCTCTCTGCACGCTTGACAGGAAGGCGGGCCCGGAGGACAAAACTGCGGGATGATATAAGTACGCAGCCGGTATAAGTGAATCAGGATGAGTGGCGACGAAGGTGTTATCAAAATAGCACGGTTCGTATAACGCCCCGACGAGTGGGCGTGTAGATTCGCGGGTCACAAACTCGAAGAGCTCACCGAGTGAAGCAACGACTCGAGACGCACCATCCAAGAGTGCACGTCCTTCGATTTAGCCTAATTCAATCAGCTCAATTCGCTTCGAAGAACACTTGGAATCCATTCGTAGGCTACGCTTCTTTCGTTATTCGTAAAAAAATAAAGCAAAAGGCACTTTTAAGATACTCTTAGACGTTTGGGCCCCGATATCCACTTTACTCAGACGAAAGGAAACACTTATAGAAATAAGAGATAAATTTTGAGCTTGAAATACATTTGCTCAGGAATATGTCACGTTACGATTTCCAAATGCGATCCTGCTAAAAAAATTATGGTCGTTTATGTTTTTTGTGAGAGCAAACGCTGGGATGTCTTATAAGTGCTTAGGATGAGAAATAAAATATAAAATAAAATCGAAAAGTCGGGCAGGACAACGCTCTCTATTTCACTAATGTTTCACTGAGGTTAAGCGTACATCGAAATCTGCAAACAAGGTCTAGCGTTATGTCTCGGGTCTCTGTTGTCTAAGGATCCCGTCTTATGTGTATTATTTTTGTTCGGTGATGAACCTTTTTGTTCAATAAGACTTCACTTTACTTGTTCATGTTTTACACTCCTTGACCAAATGGGCGCGACACGTGCAGGAGCATGGCCAAACGCCAAACATGAGCAACATATGCAAACTTCAATGAACATAAACTTGGCAAATACGAAAAATAAATGTCTCGATTTCGGGGTATTCAAACAGAGAGAGAGAGAGAGAGAGAGAGGTTTATTTGAAGAGAGGCGGAGAGGTCAGCTTGAGCGTTAGTTTGCTCTGGCCTGCTACTCTACACTAGGGAAGAGGGGGGGGGGGGGGGATAAAAAGAGCAATGAATGATGATAACAGAGTAAATCGGTTGAGTCACTATAGAAAAAGTTCGAACGGCATGGTAGCATGTTTATATTTAGATTTATTCTTCAGAGAAATGACACCTATCTGAAGGATTCATACGGTGATGCAAGGAATCTTAGGGCTGGTGATACTAAGGATACTAAATGAAAACATGCTCTGTGGAAGTGTCCTGGTTGTCATAGAAACGACATGCCGATGACACCCGCCAGAAGACGGCTTACTAGAATAGTGATATTCAGAATCAAGATCAGTTTATTTATGTCAGTAGTGAAATAGGAGTTACGATAGATGTATATACACAGAAGGAGGTTCCGCATTGTTTGAAATTCACAAGAATGACTTAAACAAGAATGACTTATTTACATTCCGCTATAGGGTGCACAATATAGTCATTGCAGAAAGTCTTCTAGAACTGGTGCCGTGCATCGGTATCAGTTGAACTCTCCATTTTTATTCACGACTCCCCCTATAATTTTCACCTTTTCTTCTGCCTATGAGAGCTCTCTGTAATATTTTTTTTGCCCGCAGTGCCGACTAGCCTAAGCAATTAAATTCAAAAGTGGCTGTACAAACTATGACTTTCCTACATTGTAGAGGACAGTAGAAATTCACGTTACTCCCTGCCCTTGTAGGGACTAGGCTCCTGAACCCGAAAACAACTTAAAGCAATTTTCACGTTGAACATAAACAAAGCTTGAGAACACTGCTGAGGAAATGCGCAATAGCTTCAGTTCACTGGGTTTTATCTAGTAAACCAAACAGACTACGCAATTTTTCAATTTGATTTGAAATAAAGACAGCTCGGTTTACAATAACAGTATGCAAAATGCAATCTTCTTTGTAGGTAAGCAAGGTCAAAGCGCGTTGTCTCTACCAAATCGGCATACTGCGAACGGAAAATTACCATTGGAATAACCTTTATTTTGTAGCATGCTATCTGCCTCGTTGTTCTCACAGGATTTTACGAACTTTCGCGCGGCGTTCCGACCCCGAGACATCCCTGAACTCCTTCCCCTTCTCTCTCCGGCTGTGCTGCGGCATGCGCGCAGTCCAAGGCAGTGAACGCTGTAAGCCTTGACGGCACTTCAAGGCGTAATCTCGTTTTTCATCCTTCCAGGTTTATCGTGACTGTCTCCCGCGCTAAGTCCATCTATGAGCGACCATTTTCTCTGAGAAAGCGAACTCAGAGGCAACAAAAAAGGGGGAAAGACTGCCACAAGGGCGGAATAGCACACCGAGCTCCCTCGCACGTAAAAGAATGCGCAAGCATTAAAACAAACGGTGAAGGCAGGAGGAGCTTATCATGAACGATGATTCCAAAATCGATGGCCGAAATCCGCGCCGTTGAACGGAACGCAAGTCATCGGCGAAGGCATAGCAGAGAAGGGAAACGGCCGTTCTCGCGAGCAGTGGATTTCAAGGCGGAAGCAGAGAGGATCGCGGAGAAAGTAGATGAACGAGGCATGCCAGAGACCTTACTTCATCTATGGTATTCTTTTGCTGTGGCGTACATCAACGTCTCACGCTGTAAGGCCGCTGGAGCACCGGAGGGGACTCCCATAAAGCAAGGCAGCTGCTTGCTGCAGCCTAAGAAGATGAAAGGAGATGCGGGAAGCTAACACACTGGCAGCGCTGCTGGCAGCGGCACCGCTTTGCAGCTAATGGCTGCCTCGATAAGTACCGGTCCCTGTCACGGGCCGGGGTTCACGGGAGTCATGCGGACGTCGTCTTCCTTCGGTTACTTAGCCCACGTTCCTCGTACTTTCACATCGCATTTTGCTCCCATGCGCGCGGATAGAGAGAACCTCCCGGGAATATCGCTGTTCTAAGACAGCAGTCACCAACGCTACTCCGCCTGGGAACGCTCGGATGTCGGAGCGACCGGTGGGCCTCGACCACGACCGGGTCGACCTTGTCGATGACTCTGGCTATTTCGCAAGCTGTCTCTCTTCCGTCATTCAGCAGACATGATATGCAAGCGAATTTGGCGTCGCTAAAGAAGCAACGAGAAAAGCGGCTTGCTTCTCAGATGCTTCTAATGCGTACTTCTAAGAGAGCATTGCATGAGCAGGAATGCCGATATGCCTGAAGCTACGGCGTATCAACCCTAAATTTCGTCAGGACGGACCGCGGGACACGTTGATCCGAGTATGTCGTGGTTCTTGGGAAACGCCTTGTCAAAAAATGTTCAAGCGTAGTTTACGCGTCTAGCTCTCGCAAAAAAAAAAAAGAGAGAAAAACCTCGAGGCATTGTTATCAATGTGACACCGCATGACACCGTCTTTATATGACACCGTTTCCCACAGCAAACCTTTAACGGGGAATAACAATGACGCCGAATAGATCATGTGCTGTTGTCTCACGAGTTCCGTACACCACACGAATAAATGAAATCGTGCAATCTTCTGAGTAACAACTCGCGAAATCTTTCGGTCAGGCCATCTGACGGCAGCTGAAGGTATGAAGGGGCAGCTGTGTCTTTCATAGAGAGTGTATGTATGTATGTATGTATGTATGTATGTATGTATGTATGTATGTATGTATGTATGTATGTATGTATGTATGTATGTATGTATGTATGTATGTATGTATGTATGTATGTATGTATGTATGTGTGTGTGTGTGTGTGTGTGTGTGTGTGTGTGTGTGTGTGTGTGTGTGTGTGTGTGTGCGTGCGTGCGTGCGCGCGTGTGTGTGTGTGTGTATGTATGTATGTATGTATGTATGTATGTATGTATGTATGTGTGTATGTACGTACGTACATACGCACATACATACGTACGTACGTACATACGTATGTGCATACATACATACATACATACGTACGTACGTACGTATGTATGTATGTATGTATGTATGTATGTATGTATGTATGTATGTATGTATGCATGTGTGTGTGTGTGTGTTTGTGTGTGTGAGAGAGAGAAGGAAATAGAGGGAGGTAGCCGTGGTTGCGCCCGGTTAGCTACCCTACACGTGGGGAAGGGGAAAGGGACGAAAGAAGGATAAGAAAGAGTACAGCCTCCTATATAGGATGTTATGGAAGGAAAGAAAAAAGAGCCAGTGTGCGCACACCTGCATATACATGAATGTTCACTTTCGTGTTCGCTCTCAGGCGCTCGTCTATAGTCAGGTTATGTCCAAGAAACACATTAGCGCTTTGGCGGCTTTGCGCATACTAGAAGTCTTCGGCCAATGTCGTCCCGAGGAGATCTTTGATTCCGAGAATCTCCCGGTGCACTATCAGCAATACATTGGTGTGTCGTATCATATTCGTACAGAAGTAGCGCATGCGCATTGAGTATATGACATAATTAGCTTTCTCTGGCGCGCATTATAGGAATGGAACTGTCGTCTGACACTACATATGTGGCAATGGGTTCGTCGTTGGAGTACTTGAACAAAAAATATGGTTTAACTGGCTACCAATCGATGTTTGCGCGTTAGCTAAGGCGTGAGCCTGCCTTGTGAAAAGAAAGAAAAGACACGACCCTTCAGTTTCATAAAAAGGTTTGGCGTTTATTCGGTAGCCAACCAAGTTCAGGTTTAGTTAAGCTCCATGTCATTCATTTATTCATTTCTCTCTCTCTCTCTCAAGGCGAGGTTGACAGCGTCACTTCGTCTTCTAGACGCCTAGGAAAATATATCGTATTAAGAAAAATTGCGTTCTTTCTTTTTCTTTCTAATACTAGAAGTATAAAATATGCTTAGACGCGGTTCTGTTATACTTCAACCGTTGAACGTAGGGGAAGGCGACAGTTCGCTTAGCTGCACGAATGATGAAGGGGTTTCGCGAATCATATGTACCAAAGTTGACGCTAAAGGAAACTGAAGGGTTCTCTTGTGTCTTGTACATCTCGCAGAATGTATACGGTGAACCGTCAGTCTGCGCTGGACGCGAACTTCGACGTCATGAATTTTTCTTCATTAGTCTATTCAGATACAACGAATATACGAACGGGATATATATAATATACGAAATCATCTTGCGGGGATGTCGCCACCATCCCGAACATTTGTCAGGCGGGGATCACGTTGACCTCTTCAAAACGAGGCTTTTGGTAACAAATGAAGATGAGTGAGTCAAGATTCGTGAAGCCGTAGTGAAGTAAAATGAAATGAACATGCTGTAAATGTCTATGCTTGGAAGCAGTTCAGAATGTTGCCATTTTATGTTTTGTACGGTGCGTGACCTGTCGAAGGTTAAAATATTTGGACAGTTCCGTGTATGCAATTTCCGTATACATGATTATTCAAATGTTGCTGGGGCTTATTCCCGCTCAAGTTATCTCACGTGTAAATAAGGATTGCGAATTGGCATTTTGGAAAGCGGTTCAAACAACTTGTAGTTGCGGTACATGTTAAAAAAATTGAATTTAAATAAGTGATTCGCCAGAGCAATACGTAGTAATAGAATTCAAGATATTTATATTCAATTACCTTCCCTTTTGTTGATGTTTGTTCGCTTTTTCAATTATTTATGGGATTCTAACAATTTTAGAGTGGTTCAATTATGTCGTGGTCAATGCAAGATGATACGGGAAAATTACTTGTACGATGCCGCACGCAGTACTGTTCCGAATCCACTAACTTGCGTCCGGCAAAAAACGAGCCTTGTTTCAGCTCACCACGGTGGCTTGAAAAACTGAAAAGTTTCAACGCAAGCCTTTCCATAAAAACAAATTGGAAAGTCCCCGTGTATAGTTACTTCATCATGGTATATTCGCAATGTAGTAACGCGAAAGGCAAATCACAGACAGGTGACACTTGATTGTATAATACTCAAAACCATTGTCATTTGGGGCGATACTTGGACTATGGCCAGCAATCGGCCTTGAATAAAGGACTTCTATTGCACTGTCTTTTTTAAATTATTATTACAGGACATCATCATCACTATGAGGCTAATTTTTTATGTACACTGCAGGACGAAGGCCTCTCCCTGCGATGTCCAATTACCCCTGTCTTGCGCTAGCGTATTCCAACTTGCGCCTGCAAATTTCCTAACTTCATCAACCCACTTAGTTTTCTGCCATCCTCAACTGCACTTCCTTTCTCTTGGTACCCATTCTGCAACTCTAATGGCTCACCGGTTATCCATCCTACGCATTACATTACAGGTCATACATGTCTTCCAAATACCTGGGACGATTTTATGCGGTGACTCAAGCTCAATGTTAATTTGTAGTCTTATCTTTTTTTTTCACCCTGCCCCTATAAAAACGGGGTGAAGATTCTTCCGGACCTCAATGAATTTTACTACCTACCTACTCTTCTTTGTCTTAGTGTTCGCGGGTCGTAACGTTCTCCTTGCATTATTTTTTAAATTGTAATACAGCCACATTAAAAACATATTTTTCATATCTGAAATTAAGTAACCGTAGGTGTATACTGCTTCCAACCTCTCCAGGTGTACCTCATTTAAAGGGTCTGAAGGCGAGCGCGTTCGTATGCATTCATGGTGTAAAAAACAGCGCTAAAAACACGGACAGTTGTCACCGACAAGCAATACGGATATCTACTTGACTAATCATTATAATTGTTAGTTTTACCTCCAGACCCAAGCACAACTACCATATAAACACCTTATCCCCCTCCCCCCTTCCCCCGCTTTTGTTTTTTTCTTTTTGTCTCCCTTTCTCCTTTGCATTTCAAGCTATGTATTCGTGCACGCACAATAAAGCAACCATTGGCAGTCAGCGTTCGCCTTGTGTTCTTCCTTCTGTCCGTGTTCTTACCGCTGTTTTTTACACCTTGAGTACCACATTTAACCCTGCCTACCTACCACGATTGGTAAACACAACTATTTTCGCCAAATACTGCAACAACACTAATTTATAGCCACGTAGTAATGACACGGGCCAAGAAGCCAACGAAAATGTCCCATAATGCGCGCCTCGGAGTCCAAGAGTGGCGATACCCCGATCGCGCACGTGTACACGGCATAGCGTGGGAGGAGAAAGGCGGCTCCTCGTGAAGACAGCGTTTCCTGGTGCGCCCATATCGAGAGACACAGGCTTCTCGCGCTTATCGGCCTCGGGGAAATTGGCTCACTGATGGCGGATGGTAGGCGCCGCCAGCATGTGTCGCGGCACGTCTGCGTCTTTTGCAGGGCGAACCCTATTAGGGATGGCCGGGTCAGGGAACACACCCTTCTCCTCCTCTTTTCTCTGTTCGAGACGATACTGAGAGCACACAGGAAGCGGCACGCCCAATTCCGCGACCTTATCGTGAGAGGGCGCTCTAGGGGGTGGCATGGCTGCTCTTGCTCGCACAAATTTGAAGGAAATGCCGGCGCCTGTGCGAAATCGGCTTCTATCCGGCGTGAGTAGGTAGGGTTAAATGGGGTTTAACTGGAGTGGTTGGAAGCGGTATGCCTTCGGCTACTCCTTTTCCCTAATATGCAAAAAAAAAATTCAGCTTGAAATTCAACAAAAAATCTGTGACTCGCCGTCGGTGCTATGTTTCGTCTGTTTTTTTCTTTCACTCTTGTAGTAGTAGTATATGGGTCTCTCAGGAAGATAGAACTGCAACGCCGTAACTGACTCTCAGACGAGGTCACCTCAACAGCGCTGCACGGCGAAGGGGAAAGGGGAGTGACAGGAGAGAGAGAGAGAGAGAGAGAGAGGAGAGGGGGTGCAGGAAGAAGGCGTCTGTCACTCTTGAAAGTCTGAATTTCTATAGTACCCGTCGTAGTTTAGGTGAACTCAGTAGAAACCGGTCGAACTCAGGCGGGCTCACTCTGACTTAGGTTCGCCAAAAATCTGAGAAAAAAAAAAGAGAAAGACATTGAGGACAGCAAAAGTGCTTGGCGGAAATTACTAGGATTCAGACTCACCATATCTAGAACAAGCAGGACCAGCTCAGACTCGGGCTCACTAAAAACGAGTTGAGTCGGAATTGCTAAAACCTACGGTGTCATGGACTCAAACCGAGGCTCACTCACACTTTCGGAATGCCATACCTTTGTCATCGGGCGAATGAAGATAGAGAAGCCGGTATCGAGAACGGTGCGCCTTGGCGGCAACGGTACTTGCTTCAGCAGAAAATGAACCTTCCTTTAGAACATGTCTCGGACATTTGGCAAAGTACTTCTCGCTGAAACAGCACATAGTATTCAGTAATTAAAGGGTTCTTAGTAACTCTAGTTCTTATTTATTTGGTATTTGTGTTCTTTGCAGCATTTCGTGCTACCATACACTTAAATGGAGCCCTTCTAGCTGAGTTGAGCTGAGCTCATAAACCTGTCACGCAACCTGCATTAGTGTCGACGTTTGACTAGTACAGCCTCTAGTAATTGTACTACACTCTTCATACATTGAAAAGAAATATTTGAAAAGGCGGAATAAAATAGTCTCTAACCAAACACTCGCAGAATTGCAGGAATTATTACATTTGTTTTCGAAATGTGCCATATTCGCGCACGCCTAATTTGCCCACTTTATTTTAGGCATGAAGTGCCTTCTCGTCAAATACCGAGGTGTCATTCGGCGAACAGCGATCTACAATGCGCTGTGAGGTATTTTATTTCAGCCATTTGTTTAGGGGGGCGAGGGGGGAGGGTGACTGATTCGGTGACTGAAAGCTCTGGAGTTGGCATTTGCCTATCCTTTGTCGTCATTCATTAAATTGCACCGTGATGCTAGTGGAAGTAGAATCGAATTTATAACGAGAGCTGTCATTGAAGCGCCCTTAGAAAGTGCGATTACATGGAGCACTGAGCATAAAAAAACAGGCAGGGATCCGACGTACCTGATAGGCGCAGTTTACGCGAGTAAAAACATCCCGACTCCATGCGCAGTACTCAAGTAAAAAAAATAAAAGTGAGTGCAAGCGCAAAGCGATTCTATTCCATTCCATTGCTAAACGCACTCATAAGACATCGATCAGTCGGCTCATCGCCCGTGCATTTCTGTATACAGCTTTGAGGAAAATGGATGCGCGCCAAATGCTCCCATGCTCATCTCGAAACACGGCAGGCCATCTACATAAAATGGCGCACACATTTTCACTCAAGGCTGAAAAGCTGTTGACCAATGTATTACCAAAATAAGCACGGGCGGTTAACATTTAATGTTGTCTTACACGTACATGCTTTATTGGTGCCCCTAATGACAATGCCGCTCATAAAGCCGTCATCGTGACATGGCTTGTCTTCATTCTTTCTTCGGAGTCAAAACAACGTTTTGCCAGACCGTAAGCTTGACAGAACGAAAAAAAGAGCATTGAGATCACATTTATTGCCTCTTCTGTTTCCTTCGTCAGGGGGTGAAGGAGAGGGTATGATAGTAGAGAAAGAGCGACCAGTCTGAGAGGCACTCACACGGACGCTGCTCACGTGCCTAGGTGGCGTATGTCTTCGCCGAAAAAAAGCGGTTCGTGTTCTTTACAGCGACCGCGCACGACAGCCTGCCGGCCCGAAGTAGGAGAGCCGAAACAAAGGAGTCCTTTTAGGCGACACTCGACCAAGAGAGAAAGAGGGGGGCGCACGCACAACCTCGCCCAGGGGACGGCGAGGGGCATCACAAAAAGCCTCTCGACCTGGGGCTCGGTCGTAAGGGCCCGCGCGGGTTAATCCGGGCGAATCAAATATTCAGGCGGAAACCGCCGCCTTTTGTCTGTTCGCGGCGCCTGCACCGCGCGGCGACGGTTCGCGTGTTTACGTGCTCATGTCGCGGCGATGCCATTAGGAGAAAGAAGCGAGGCGGTGGTGGGGGAGGGGGCGCACGGATTCCAATGTGGGGCATTTTTCAAGTCAGCCGTTCGTGTCCGGAACAATGAATTCGCGAGGGGGAGGGGGGCACCTCCAGAAGCGGCGGCAGCACCTGGCAAATTAGGGACGCCGCTGAGCGATGGCGGCTGCGAATCGAAGCGGCTCTGCCGTCGGGGGCGGAATCGGAGTGCTCAGGAACCCGGAAAGAGAAGCGCTCTCGGAACAACGGCGATGCATCAGAGCGGCAGGAAAAGGTGAGTGCCGTCGCTCTGTATTGAATCCCCGTTAGCGTTCCTGCCTGCCTTGGGAACGTCGCGCTTTTGGGAGAAGAACTCACGGGGAAAGGGGGAGGGTGTACGAGGAAGCGAACGGCTACGCTGTGTGGAACCAGCGATCGGTTTTAGGTAATTGTCTTATGAGCTAAGGAATAGCGAGAATCCGAACCTCACTAACGCTTTCGAGATCATTCGCGTGCACGAGATATTAATGAAATTGGAGCGTCCAGGAATGCTCGTACAAAGAATGTGGAACGTTTTCGGATATTTTCCTATATTTCTTGCTGCTGGTTGAGCATGACTGAAAACTTGACGTAAATATCGATTTTTCGTTTTTCGCTTTCCTGACGTAATGAGTCCGTCGTGATCGACATGGAGCCTTCTTTGGAGAGAGGTGACAAAAATTCACAGCCCTTCCCCTGTACGAGAAAATGGGGGTAAGCGAAGCTTGTGGCAAGACGACGCTGTCGCAGGCGTTCCGCTTCACCCTAAACTCGGAGTGCGGCTCTTCGCTGACCGGCCGCAACATCGCGCTCCCGCAACTCGGGGTCCGCGGCTTTTCAGTGGACGTTTCGCCTAGGCTTTGGAAGCCATCACGCTAGAATCGGCACGTCGACGACGAGCCTTTTCCTGAGTGAGTTTGCGGCGCCGTTGCTTAAACGCAGCCTGCTCCTCCGCGGAACGCACCACGCGCGGCCTTCCCATGCGGTAGCCGAACCTATCTGGGGCGAGGGAAGCCCGGCGGACCTGCTCGCCAACTCCCATTCCTTCCCTTTCTCTCGCAACCACACACCAAACGACCCTGATTGGTTGCGCGCGTCACGTGGTCCTGCGCCGGCGCAGCATTCCCCGCACATGCTCTACTCTGGGAGCTGCCGGGTTTTCTTTCTTTCCTTCTCTCTTTCTTTCTACCTACCTTCCTTCCTTGTTTCTTTCTTGTCCCTGGCTCATACCCGCATATACAATGCGGGTATACGCCACACGTGATTTTATTATCGTTAATGGTGACAGTACTGACGAGCATGTTATGTCATTGATGCCATGACCTATCAGTCATGTGAGTCATAGATTCGTACCGTTCCACGCCAATTTTGATATATACCAAGGGAATAAGAAGCAAGTTTTCGACAGCTTTTCGATAGGGTTTTAGTGTGACACCACCACCACCACCATGCATCACCACCGCCGACACTTGTGAGGCCAATACAAGCTTGGCTTGAAAAAGAGCACCACCTTGTGTCCCCGATAAGCGCCTCCGTATATTTGTCTCTTATGAAAGAGTGAGTAGTCTGCCCTACAAGGACGCGAGCCACTGCTGGGCCTGATGCTCCTTCTCGAATGTACTCTTTCGTTATGAAGTAGTTGACGATACGTCCTACAAAACAGAACGTCTCAGAAATACTGCCATGGTCAAATGAAATATTATGACTATTCCAGCCATCACAGACTCATGGCGAGCGGCTTCTTCTATCCTTAGCACAAGTAAATCATGTTAATAGATCTGTTGGCAGTCTGTTCAGCGTCACTGATGTACTAGTACGCTGCCGCGTTTCAGTCCCGCCATGTTCCTTTTGACATTGCATTTGTCAGATAGGAATTTGAGGGCCAGACCAAGATAGCATCTGCCATTATTCGTGTCAATTTTTTTTTCATTTCTGGACAACCCAAAATTAATCTGTGTTCGTTTTATAACGACCGAAAAAAAAAGAAAGAAAATGACGCAGGGGGTGCAACCCCCCCCCCCCCCCCCCCCGGAAGAAAAAAAAAAAAAAAACAGACACTCAAAGGGTGAAAAGCAGCTTCCTCCCAAAGGACGAGTGACCCCCGGCCAATTTTCAATTTTTACATGAGCATTATTCGTTGAAGTTTTTGGGAACAGAGGCAGCGTATTGCGAGTTTTAGGGGATGCACCTATAAACAACGATCCTCAGGTATTACGAGTCAAAACCACAGTCTGTACTCCGGATTAGTTTTGACTACCTGCGATTCCTTAACGTCCACCTAAATATAAGTACGTGAGCATTTTTGCACTTCGCCGTTTTTGCAAACCAGCGACCTCGAGCTGAGCAGCACAACGCCATAGCCACCAAGTTACCGCGGTGGCTGTATGCCTATGTAGCCGATAATGTGGAGTTGAGTGACAGTGCTCCAAAGATGGTGGTGATACGCACCACAGCCTTTATTACATTGTGTTGGGCTGGATAGTTCATTTATTGGGTTACATATCTTTAGCTCAATCAGGTAGTCATCAATCAGGTAATGGAGAAACCTCCAGAATACCAATCAACCTCTCTATATGGCTTTCATAGATTATGAAAAAGGCATTTGATTCAGTAGAGATACCAGCAGTCATAGAGGCATTGCGTAATCAAGGAGTACAGGAGGCATATGTGAATATCTTGGCAAATATCTACAAAGATATCCACAGCTATACCTGGATTCTCCGCGAGAAAAATAGATAGTTACCTATCAAGAAAGGGGTCAGACAAGGAGACACAATCTCTCCAATGGTATTCACTGCATGCTTAGAAGAAGTATTCCACTGGGAAGGCATAGGAGTGAGGATCAAAGGCGAATATCTCAGCAACCTTCGGTTTGCAGATGACATTGTCCTATTCAGCAACAATGGGGATGAATTACAACAAATGGTTGAGGACCTTAACCAAGAAAGTGTAAGAGTGGGGTTGACGATTATATGCAGAAGACAAAGATAATGTTCAATAGCCTGGCAAGGGAACAAGAATTCAGGATCACCAGTCAGCCTCTAGAGCATGTAAAGGAGTACGTTTATCTAGGTTAGTTACTCACAGGGGACCCTGATCATGAGAAAGAAATTTACAAATAAATAAAATTGGGTTGGAGTGGATACGGCAGGCATTACCGGATCCTGACTTGGAGCTTACCATTGTCGTTGAAAAAAGAAGTGTACAGTCATTGCATTCTACCAGTGCTAACATATGGGGCAGAAACTTGGAGGTGAATAAAGAAGCTCGAGAACAAGTTAAGGACCGCACAATGAGCTAAGGAACGAAAAATGTTAGGCCTAACGTTAAGAGACAGGAAGAGAGCGGTGTAGATCGGAGAGCAAACAGTGATGGCCGATATTCTAGTTGACATTAAGAGGTAAAAGTGGAGCTGGGCAGGCTATGTAATGCGTAGGATGGATAACAGGTGGACCATTAGAGTTACAGAATGGGTACCAAGAGAGGGGTAGCGCAGTCGAGGACGGCAGAAAACTAGGTAGGCTGATAAAGTTAGGAAATTTGCAGGCGCAAGTTGGAATTAGCTAGCGCAAGACAGGGGTAATCGGATATCGCAGGGAGAGGCCTTCGTCCTGCAGTGGACATAAATATAGGCTGATGATGATAGCTTTAGCTTCAAGGCCTTGAAGTAAGCAACTCTGGATTGTTTGCATACTTTCTACTTTCACCGAATCCACATAAATGTGGATGGCTCTTCCACTCAGACCATCTCCATCGGTGCAGTGGTTATCCCATCACGATCAATAAGCATCAGAGGCAAGATTTCACACGTCACAACATCGACTGGTTCGGAGCTTGTTGCCCTCTTAGGCGCTGTCGATTATATTAACCACCAACCGGCGAATCGTTGGGCAATATCTTGCGACTCAAAGGCGCCCTTCAATGTATTTTGTCAGCTCTTAGTCGCGGGTCCTGTGGACAACGCACCATCGAATGATCGCGAAAGCACACGACGTCGCGTTTCACTGGCTGCCGGGTCATTGCAATATCTCCCGCAACGACCTCGCTGACTAAGCTGTTAGGAAAGCATACGAAGGAACAAACCTTGCCTCTGTGCCTATAACGAGGAATGACACAGACCAACAATTAGGCCAGCTAACGCACCGTACGACATTGGAGAAGTGTAAACACCTGATTTCACTCATCATCGATTGCACTCTCTCGACCCATCTCGCGGCTGTTACCTGGGCTTCCGCGAAGTGAGGAAACAATGCTGTGCCGCTTACACCTGGGCGTTGCATTCACCAATGCCTGTCTATGTTTGATTGGAATGGCTGATAGCGCCGAGTGCAATGCCTGCGGTACCTAGGAGACTGTAGAACACCTCCTGTGCTACTGCTCGTCTTAGGAAAATGAAAGACATGACCTCTGCATAGCTGTAAATTGGTTGAATAGAAAAAGAGAGAGAGAAAAAAATAGGTAAAGGAAAGACAGGGAGGTTAACCAGACATTATCTCCGGTTGGCTACCCTGTACTCGGGAAGGGGTAAAGGGATTCGACAGGAGAGAGCGAAAAAAAATAAGTATAAAAAAGGGGGGAAAAGGAAAAAGAAAATCACACACACATACAAAACAGAACTGTTTCTGTGGGCATAGTCACGCAGTCTGAGAAGGCGTTCTAGTGTTGCACAGTGTCAACGTCCCATCCTACGGTTGAATAGAAAACTATTCACATTGAACAAGACCTTGGGACCATGGCCTAACATATCGCAGCAACAAAATGTCACAAAAGCGCTGCTGTGATTTTTGAAGGCTATAGGATTGAGTGACCGTCTGTGATAAGGATTGTTACTGTTTCAGTAACAGAAAACTGTTACTACGTCGGCGATATTCACAGCGGACTTTCTCTTCTCCTAATATATCCCTCCCAATTTCCCTTCCCCCAGTGCTGGATAACCAACCGGTCTCAGTCCTGGCTAAGCTCCCTACTTTTCATTTATCCTTTTTTCTCTATCTCTCTCGACGTAGCTCATGGGGCTAACTAGCTGGACCCAAAATGGACGGGCAGGCGAGCAAGAAGCATTGGGCCATCGAAAATCCCCCGAATTTTACGCGGATCTTTCGTCAAGAACCGGTGCAGATACAAGAATTTGCTCGCTATAGCACGCGAGCTTGCACTGGCAGAATGGAACTCAACGGAATTTACGCACACTCGTCTTCGTAGCTTGAATCCACATCTAGATCCCTCTCGGATTCGTCTTCCACCAGGGATTTCGCGAGATAAATAAATGCTTCTGCGCCACCTGTGTCTTGGCGTGGCCTTCACGAGTATTGTTTCATTTCGCATCAAAATGGCTGACAACTGCGACTACTGTGGCGGCGAGGAGGCCATTGCGCAACTCCTTTGTGAATGATCTCGGTTCAGTGCGCCTAGGAAAGAACTCCAACCACGTTAGATCCAATGATCAATCGCCTTTTGTCAGAAGACAGAGCCTTCGGACACTGATCAAGACCATCCTCAGCACAGAAGGCGTTGAACGCGTTGTTGCGTTTTTTAAGGACATGTGCACGATGTGAGACTTTTAGAAGCGTTGTGCGTTACATCGCACTCATGTGTTGTTTTTCTCCTTTCCATTTTATTTTAGCTCCCGGCTCCTTGAGTAGTATTTAATTACCTTTGCCGTCTTACCCCAGCACAGGGTAGCCAGCCGGCATATGCAGTGGCTAACCGCCCGTTCTTTCCCTCTTTCCCTCTGTTGCAACTGCAGTGTTCTTATAATTTTTTTGCTCAGATGAAGCCGACAGCAACATGTGCCATCCTGGCTGTCTATCATATACTTTACTTGCCTTTTTTTCCTTTCCTCTCTTTCCTTCCCTGTGTTTATATTGCGACGTGAACTGAAAATAAACGTCCATTCTTTAAGCTTGTCATCTAGCGTCTACCTCGCATTCTTCAAAGGCAGTGCCTGACACACGATTAACACCCTCTAATCCTGCTCTTCCGCGGACATGAGCGAACATCACTAACCACCGTTAAAACTTGATCCCGTAGCTGTTTTTCGGCTACATCGGTCTACATGAACTTGAAAGGGAATTGAGCTTAGCGAAGAACGTACACGTTCGTTTCTAACAGCACCAAGATCAAACGAAAATAAAAATCGACTTCTTATACAGGGTGTGCCGCAGTTTAACAACGTACTGTTCCGGCCTCTGTAAAAAAAAATATTACATAAAAAGAAACATTGGCGTTTTGTTTGTGCCCAAATTTAGATCACACACGGTTTGAAAGGCTGCCTATAAATAACGATGACCACATAAAAGACAGTCACCACGCAAGAGAAAAAGAAATAACCTAGTCTTTTTGTCGCCATTTACATCGCCCTATGCACATATTCGGATGGCGTCATAGCGCAGTGCAAGTTTTTCTTCAGCGCCTGAGGGGGGCGGGAGGGGGGGAGGGGGAAGCACGCTAGTTACTATAAAGGAAAACGAATACCTCTCTTCTCTTCGTCGAAGAAAGATATAAACAAAGACAGAAAACGGCCAACGAGCTTCCCGTAATGTTTCTTTTTCTAGACTTTGCGGCTCTTTTTTTTTTTTTTTTGCTTTTTAACGGTGAGCTGATGCCGAACATCCTTGGACTTTGCCAGCACATTCGACGTCTGACTTCCTCGCACAGGAAAGAAGCGCGATTCGCAGAATGGGGCAAAGAAGCCATCGGAAATTGGAGAAAACAGACCGACCCTCCTTCACATTGTTACAGGATGGAGACGATGGAGTGCGTCAGACACTGGAGACCAATACCGATGATAAAGCAAGGGGGAAAAATGAAAGCGGAGAGCTGTGCTAGCCGATAGCGAAGGAACATTGCCTGAAATTCCTGCTGCAAGATTAATTCCAAGGCTCGCATTTCTTCCTGCCGTAGCTATTTCTTTAATTTAATCTTATGTTTTTGGTATATTTGTCACTTCTCATGATGATTATTTGTAGACGAGTTCTTTGGCGACGATGGTTGTGGGCTTTGGGCGTGAAGAGCTTCTCCTGAGAAAGAAACACTCGACATCAACACTTCTGTCGACAAGTCAAAATCAACTCCTCTCTCTAGTTTTCTTGCTTAGGGAAAACTAATACATGCACACAAAGCACTTATAGAATGGGAAAAGTGTCATCAACGCTGGTCTAATAAACAAATATGCCTGCACATAAAAAGAACTCGTAGACTCACAGTGCTTAGCGCTATATAGTGCTCGGGACGCAGTATATATATATATATATATATATATATATATATATATACAACACGGTATCCCAACAATCATGCACCCAGATTTTAATATATGCAAATGTCACGTAGCTGGACAGAACCAAGGTAGTGTTGTTTGCCGGCGCTTGGAGATGCTCAGATTATTTTTGCATTCCTCTTAATTGCACATTTAGTCTTCATTATTTTAATCACCTTCTCCAATATCTTAATTAGACGAAAAGTGTCACTGAGAAAATTGTAGAACAACATGAAAAACTCACGATACAGATTTCTGCTGCTCAATACGTGCTACATACATCTGTTCTTCCGAGCCTGAAAGAAGCCTGCGAATACACGCAATATTGCCGCGCGACTGGCTGCTCGAGGCACTTGGGTCGCGGTCAAACAAGAGGAAGAATGGAGAGAAGCCTGCGGTATCGCGGGGAGAAGAATTATAGGGAAAGGTAACGAACGGCAATGAAACGTCCCAGTCGCGATGGTCAGCGGAGACATACATGGACAGCGTGTCAGTGAGGGTTCGGTCGTGACGCTCGGTTATACCGTTCGTTTGTGGATAGTAAGTAGTAGCAAATTTATGTTCAGTCACGCACGAGTGTAGGATGTCATAAAGAACTTTAGAAAGAAAGTAGCGACCTCGGTCGGTGAGGAGCTGTCGAGGGGCACCATGGTAAAGGATGACGTTCTCTAGTAGGAAGTCGGTGAAATCGGTTGCACAGCTTGTTGGAAGAGCCCGTGTGATAGCTTACCGGGTGGCGTATTCTGTTGCTGCATCAATCCACTTATTTCCCGAAACAGACGTAGGAAAGGGGCCTAAAAGATTGAAGCATCTACTTATTTCCGGTGCGTCGGCTCGAAGGAAGATGAGGACGATGAAGTCGGGTGCGCGTGATGTGTCGATTGCTCCCCGATAGCCATGATTTCGCCAGTGTGACTGTTAAAATATATATTACTGCGTAGAGTCACCGAATGCGTCACTCCAATACCTATAAGCGGTTATCTCAGACACTCTTGAACTGCAACCTTCCGTACATTCGCACCGCGCACTTCGATTCCTTTGCACCGCTCTTCATTCATAGATGCGAGTTATGTCGCATCGACAAGACGCCAACGCTAGATCCACCGCTTATGATGTTGCAGCAACCGTCAAGCTTCCGGACTTTTGGCCAGCAGACCCTGCTCTTTGGTTCGCGACCATCGAATTTCTTTTCCGGGAAATCGTATCACCTCACAGCATTCAAAGCTCGACTGCGTTATCGGCGCTCTAACAACAAAGGAAGGGCCGGGCGTCGTTGAAGTCAGCCGTTGAATAAGGTCTTGTAAGGAGGGATCCCGGCGTTGTTCCACTCCCATTTAGCAAAAAGCAGTCAGAGAGAGAACGGGCACAGGTATGCCGGCCGCAGAAACGTCAGGTGGGTCGACAGGATGGCGCGACAAGCAGTCCGCATCTTGATGTAACCGGCCGGTCTTGTATACAAATGAGTAGTTGTATTCTTGAAGCCACAGAGCCCAGCTACCAAGGCGCCCAGAAGGATCTTTCAGGGTCGAAAGCCAACACAGAGCGTGGTTATCAGTGATGACTATGAATTGCCGGCCATACAAATAGGGGCGGAATTTACCCACTCGCGTTCAGTGATGGAATAATTGCGCTCTGCAGGGGAAAGGCGGCTAGCGTAAGCAAAAACACGTTCTTGCACTTGTTGTTTCTGGGCCAGGATAGCTCTAATACCGTGGCCACTGGCATCGGTACGGACTTCCGTTGGAGCTGACGCATCAAAGTGAGCGAGAATGAGGGGGTAGGTAAGCAGCCGGATCAGCTGGGTGAAAGCACCAGCTTGCTCAGGGCCCCAAATAAAGGCACCGTCTTTCTTGAGGAGGTGATTAAGAGGGCGTGCAACGTCCGCAAAATTTCGGACAAACCAACGGAAGAAGGAGCAGATGCCGAAGAAGCTGCGAACATCCTTGGCGCACCTTGGCACGGGAAAGCAGTGTTGCCAGGTCCGACGAGGCGGCGTAGCCAAAAGCTAGAGAAGTTGTAGCCCAAATGTAGCCAAACACAAAAAAAGTGCAAAAAATTTCGTAACCAAATATAGCCATTTTTATTTGCAGTTTTATTTGTGTATACATTTTCACATTCGACTACGGCAATCCTTTTTTGCACAACCCGTCGTAACAAAATGTCCATGCCGCCGTGATGGTCGGCCCTTGACATCAACAACAGCGACATCATCCTTGCACAAAACACTTCTTGGTTTGCCCCGGAAGCTCTTAAGTTCCAGCTAATCGGTGCAGAGGGCGAAATAAGTGCTTTTACTTTATGACAGATAGTGCTAAGTTATTATTTTTAGTCGTTTACAGTAATATTAACTACGAACTCTGCTTTTTAGCTGTCGTGAACGCAAAACAATGTTTAGCATCATCGATCTCACGTCATCTCTGCCTACGACGTAGAGCTCAGCTGGATCTGCGACGGCGACGTGCTCACGGCTTCTTTTTTTTTATGAGCTAAAACAAGTCCGTTTCGTGCTATGATACCTCGTGTTATTTGTCTCATCGCCCTATCTTGTTTTCTCGTTTTTTTATCAATTAGCTTGGCCCGGCTTAGCTGGTACATGCTCTATATACTGTCCATTTACACCAACCTGGTCGCCATCTTAGGTCTCTAGCTCGGCAAGAACATGCGTTAAAATAAATTGACAGACAACAGATGCCACTCACTGCCTAAATCGGTGTAAGCGAAGTTTTAAAAGATCACTGCGCAAAACGGCACACCAGTGTAAGAAGCGCGCAGTCCTTTTCGGCGACGACCACGTCCCGAACGTAACTCGTTCGAAATGGTAAAAGCCACGACGGCGCACAAAGGGCAAAGGTAAACAACAAATTGATTACAGTGGTTATACTGTGAAAACCGGTTACTGTAAAAAAAACCATGTTGATGTGCTAATAAAGTTTTAGAACAGGGGCCCCCAGGCCCCAAAAGCTTTGCGGGTGTTAGCGTTGGGGCATGCTGGAGTGAAGAGTTTTTAGAATAGGCTTTTTGCGTCTGCTGATACCGTGTTGCACTTGCAGCGTCACTACGGCGTCAAAGAAAAGGTGTTATAAATATTGAAATCAAATATACCATTTGGTGATAAAAAGAGTAATTTAGATTTTCGGGTTCTCGCGCTTAATTACAATGTAAAACTTATTCTATTAGCAGCAAGCAACTGGTGGCGCTTTTAGCCAAGTCAATCCGTGATAGGCCTACGAGCCATGAAATCGACAATTTAATTCGGAATCAGTGGCGTCTAATCAATCAATCTTCATCACACATTTTAGTTGACAGAAAGCGATAACCGCAATCACTTCTCCTAGCTTACGAACTTCACGCGTTACCACGAATCGAGCCCAGTTTGGTGCTAGGTTAGAGTCGTCGCTTCGATGGGCGCCGTCATGCTTGTTGACGAAAGCTTTCGGGGAATGCCTCCTAAAAGGAGGCATTGTTTCGGGGCAGCTTTTGGGGCTCCCGCTAAATCGATGAAATAGCGTACCCGACATAAAACCCAAATACAGTTTGCGTCATGCGCATGCGCAGTGGCTTCGACGCTATTTCTTTGGGGCCCCAAAACTTTTGAGGACCCTATTCTAAAACTCTCTAAAAATTGCTGGGGTTTTACGTGCCAAAACCACGATATGATTGTAAGGCATCACGCAGTGGGGGACTCCGGATTAATTTTGGCCACCTCAGGTTCTTTAACGTACACCTAAATCTAAGTACACGGGTGTTCCTGCATTTCGCCTTGATCGAAATGCGGCCGCCGTGGCCGGGAATCAAACCCACGTCCTCGAGCCAGCAGCGCAACACCTCACAAGCTAAGCTAACACGGTGGGTGAAGTTCATGTGACGTGGTGCACTGATGTCATCGTAGCAAACACATTTAGATATTAGCAGAATGAGTATCTGGATCCGTGAAGTTACGGGAAAACCACCTAAAAGTAAATGCACCAGAACCCACCTTTGGCTCAGGGTCTTGCTCCCATTATTTTTTATACGTTCTCGCGTACTTGGCCCACCTCCCCGTGTTTAGAATCTCCTCTCTGAGGAGGATCCGATCTTACGTCCAACCTATCGAAATGAATCTCGAACGTAAGCACGAACAAAAATTCATCTAAAAGGAGAATTAAAATGGCAGTAAAGCTTCGCGCGAGAAACGTGGAGTAGGTCGGAAGCTGTGCCTTGTGCGATACTTCACCCAGAAGACATGGCCATGAACACACTGGAGCGTGTCATGCACCCATGCTTCCCTTCTTTCATGGCGGCTCCACGATCGCCCGACGGCCCTGACTCTATGTTATTGCTCTCCCTTCCTGAGCATAGCCATGTTAGTACAGTGCATGTACTGTGAAAAACCCACTACTCCCAGGTTCATCCCGATTCCCGGGGGATCGGGTGCATAACGGTCAAGCGGGGTGTAAGTTTAAGTGCATCAAAGATCAAAGCCACCGGCTCAGACAACGGCGCAGAGAGGGAAAGGAGGGGGAGGGGGTCATTTCGCGCACGCACACGCGCACAGCCACGCGTCCGGCTCAGCCAGCTAAAACATAGCCTTCTAGATGTGCTTCTACCCGATCAGAGCCATCTCTGGAGCGTGAATTTGGCGCCACTTACAGGCTAAACAAAGCCAAGTCGCATATTTTCAGTAGCCCAAATATAGCCACATAGCCAACTCGTCCACGTCGACGCCAAAATTTTTTTCCCGTAGCCCAATTTGGCTATAAATAGCCAAACCTGGCAACAGTGCCGGGGAAAGTCCTTCACTGCCTGTATTTTATCTTGATCAGGGCGTACGGCAGAAGAATCGACGAGATGTCCGAGCACAGAAATTTCTCGAGGACCGAAGTGGCATTTGGATGAATTGAGTTGTAGCGCCGCCTGACGGAAAACAGATAGGATTGTCGATAGGCGTTCGAGGTGCGTCGCAAAAGTTGGAGAAAAAACGATCCCATCGTACAGGTAGCAGAAGCAGATGGGCCACTTGAAACCGTGTAGGGGGCGGTCCATCATTCGTTCAAACGTGGCCGGGGCATTACATAACCTGAAAGGCATCGCTCTGAACTGATTAAGGCCGTCGGGAGTAATAAAAGCCGTCTTCTCACGGTCCATGTCATCAACGGCAATTTGCCAGTACCTGGAGGGAAGGTTTATGGACGAAAAATATTGTGCTCCATGGAGGCATTCCAGGGCATCGCCAATGCATGGTAGCGGATAGACGTCCTTCTTTGTTACCTTGTTGAGGTGCCAATAATCCACACAAAATCGCTAACTGTTGTCCTTCTTTTTAACTAGTACAACAAGAGATGCCCATGGGCTTCAAGAAGGTTCAATGATGTTACCAGAAAGTATCTTGTCGACTTCGTGTTGGATGACGTGTCACTCAGTAGGCGAGACGCGGTAGGGTCGTCGATGGATCGGGCTCAAATCGCCGGTGTTAATTCGGCGCTTGACAACAGATTTTTGGCCTAGTGTGCGGTCTCCAAGGTCAAATATGTACCATTACGAGGCAAATAGGCAATGTAGTTCATGAGCATGCTGGGGCGTAAGGTCGGGCGCAATCACTTTAATTAAGGCATTAAAGTCTGAAGAGGCAGAAGGTGCAGCAAGAGTTGCACTCGAGGAACTGTCAGAAGCTAAAGCCGAAATGTGGTAGTCTCAGGTCGGCCTGATTTGCGCAAGTGATATGCCGCGCGGGACAACTTGTGCACAAAGTCCAAAGTTCACTAGCGGAAGACAGTACATGTTGTCTGTAATGGTAATGACGGTGTGAGGCAAACGCGACATTATAACGAGAGCAGGACATCCGGATTAGGGGATAAGATGTAGTCACCATCTGGTACAGGCGAAACGAATGAAACACCTATGTAGGTAACGGCAAGGTGAGGGAGGCGAATATGCTCTGTGGAGCATAGCCGGATCGGAGCACTATCGAGAGGATCAATAGCAACTGGTGGAGCGAGTTGTACAACCCCAGCAGAACAGTCTATCAAGGTGGAATGTGCTGACAGAAAATCAAGTCCCAGGGTTGGGTCGTGAGGGTAGTGTTCGAGAACATGGAATGGAACAGAAGCATTATGTCCGGCGACACTCACACAAGCCGCGCACAAGCCAATAACGACAGGTGTTCCACCGTCGGCGACTTGGAGCACCGGCGACGGGGCAGGAGTGAGGACTTTCTTCAGACGATTGCGAAGCTTAGCATTTATCACAGATACGTGAGCACCAGTGTCAATCAGATCCGTAACAGGTACACCATTCACGTTCACTTTCATGAGGTTCTAATGTGTTGAAAGGGTCAGAAGAGGATTTTGGAATCGGGTCGCTATAGCAGCATCCCCTCCAGGTGCTGCACCCAAGGAGACGAATTCCACGAAGAGCGGAAGGGACGTGAAATATGGCCGATACGGCCACAAGTGAAGCATACTATAGGCCCGTTACCTGGAGTGCGCCATTCGGCCGGGTTGTGATACCACGTAGGGGCATTCAGGCTACGGTTGCGTGTGACAGAGGTGGACGGAGTGTAGTCAGCCCCATTAATTGAGCAGACGGTGGCTAAGCCAACGTTGGCCAATTCCTGACGCACGAGGGTTTAGATCAGTAAAACGGCCATCTGGCAATTGTCCAGGGCAACGGATGGGGTTGTGATAGGCGATTCGGCTTCTATTTCACGCCGGATGATGTGGACGATGTCATCAGAGCGATTGGGCGTGGGCAGACTGCGGAGGTCTTCGCAGGTGTACGTAGTAGCAGTGTTGGAAAGGCGGGGAAATGACTGGGCAATACGGCGGCTCTTGGCTTCTTCAAACCGCTAGGCATTGGATAATGATGGCTTGAACAGTGGAACAATTCTTAAACACAAGGAGGTGAATCGCATCATCTGCTATGCACTGAATGACATGCGCGACTTTATCTGCTTCGGATAAACTCGGATCCACTTTGCTGCACAGAGCAAGCACATCCTGGATGTACGATAGGTAGGACTCGGTGCACGTCTGGACACGCAAAACGAGGTCTTTTTGGGCGGTGCGCTGCCGTCCAACAGGCTTAATTGCCAAACAAATCCTTGAGCTTCTGTTTACAAATGCCCCAGTTGGTAAGTTCCTCCTCATGGGTCTCAAACCAGACGCGTGCCGTTCCTGCGAGATAAAATATCAAATTAGCTAGCATGATGGTCTGGTCTCAGTGGTTGCTTGCGCTCATCCACTCCTACAGTTCAAGCCAATCTTCAACATCAGTGTTGTCGGTGCCGGAAAAGGTTCCTGGGTCACGCGGTTGTGCCAGAATGACTTGTTAAGGCGTCGCACTGCTGACCACGACATCGCGGGATCGAATCCCGGCCGCGGCGGTCGCATTTCGATGGAGGTGAAATGCAAAAACGCCCGTGTGCTTGCGTTGTAGCGCACGTTAAAGAACCCCAGGTTGGAAATCGGAACTAGTGGCGTCTACGTTGACATCCAAGATCAAATTTGAGCTGCGCGCCACGGTGACATTCAGTAGGCGGAGCGTTGTGGGCACGCCCCGCTCCAAGGCATTGAAGAAGGAGCGGAAGCAACGCGAAGGGCGTGTTTGCCGATAACTCCGCTTCTGTTGAATGCATGGAAGCACTTTGTAACTATTTTGACTATTTTTTTACTTTTTTTATTTTTATTTTTATTTTAATATTTAATTTACTTTTCTAACAATTTAATTTTTTAACTATTTTAAGCCTATTTTAACTTTAGGCGCATTTGTCAACTTCGATAAAAAATGTTTCGGGGTCCCTTTAAGAATCATTGGTTTCGTTCTTGGGTATGGTACGTAGAGTGCCGCGCTTAGATGCGCCTTATTTGACTTTGCTTCCTTTGCTTATTACCTATAATAAGCGGTCTCTCTACGAGAGCGGCCAAGGAATACGACAGCTTTCCTGTCATATTCCTGGAATGCGTACTTTGTACTCGAAAAAAAAAACACAAATACGTAGACAGCATCAGAGACGTCTGCGTGGCAAACCAATAAAATTGCACGGTAACCTCCTCGTGGCAGAAGGCAAGGCAATCAAGCATATTGCCAACACAACGTAGTTGGTTCCTCCTTGTTTGCTCAAACTTCGTGAGTTACCATCGGGCAAACTGCGCTGTACGCGTGGGGTCGCGCAGCTGCATTTTCTAAGCTCTTTACGCCTGCGTTCGATATGTGGCTGCGCTTTGCAAGAAAACGTTCGAAAGGTCGCGCTCGTTGACAAACTGCAGTGCAACTCTGACAGGTCGCCCGAATGCAGCGTTCTCTGGCGTGTGCCTTCAATTTACTCCGAATGAAAAGGTGGGCACAACGGAGAGCAAACAACAAGCAAACTCGGGAAAGCGGCCGGTCGCGCCGAGCCAATTTCGCCCGCCAGACAACGGCAATAGCCAGTCACAAAGCCACGAAGGCTTGTGGCTTCTCTCCGGCATCTTTCCCGACAACTTGTGTTGTAAACTTTAGGAAGTGGCGCAGATAAGCCTACAAAAGACGTTTATAAAGAGGGAGCCCGCCTGCTCTGAGTTCGAAAAAAGAAAGTACTCCTCCTGTGGACTTCTACGCCTACATGCCAACCTCCGTTTCACAAACACACAAGAAAATAAAACAAAATGACGCAGCGAATTGACGCTCAGACGAAAAAAGCACCCGTACGTAGGAGGCATTCGAGGAAACTGAAAAAAAGAAAAACACTATGCAGGCCTCGTAAAACTTGTCCTGGTTAGCCTTTTCATCGCACTGCCCGAGTCTAAAGAAGACGCCTCAGATGAAACAAAAGCTAAAGCCCCTACGATCTGAGCTCCAAAGTTTACATCCTAAAGGCAATGCCAAAACCAATTGCGCTTTTTCTAAGCCAAAGGTGCCCGCTGCTGAGAAGTCTAAGCACTTCTGCTGAAAAACTGAATTGCCCCCCCCCCCCCTCCCCAAATAAGAAGCAAGTAAAAAAAAAAAAGAGTGGCAACTGCAATCTGAACAAAGTTGTGTTGTTTGCTTTGTGGTGCAGAAAGAAATGAGGACTCGTATAACGACAAGCTTTCCGGACATTTGTACGCTGCTACTATCTTCGCAAACGAAAAGCAAAAAAAAAGAATAAATAAATAAACAGGCTTATTTGGTTAGTGTCGCGCAATTTTCGCACGAGTTTTCCGCTGTTTGCACAACCAAAGAACAGATTGCACAAGGAAACAGTGTTGCCCTGAAACTTTGTTCTTACACTGCAGCGACCTGCGACAAGATGTATATAATTGCAACCCAACGCTCGCACGCAATGCTGCCTAGACCAGTAACAATAGAAACTTTAGTTTCTTTCGTTCCAAGAAATGAAAGGCTACTGCGTGTAGAAACACGCAGTAGCCTGCCTGTCATGGTTTTATCATTACGACAAAGAAAAAAAAATGTCGCAGTTTCACCCGAAAGGCGAAGCATCAATTGCGATAGCAAATTAGTAGAGAGCTATACGTAGTAAGGATAGTAGTTTTATCAGCTGTATAAACTTGGACATGCAGCAGCAGCAACGCGAAGAACTGTTGTCGACGCCGGCGGCGTTTTGCCTGCGTTCGCACCGAACGCGTGTGGCGTTGGTGACTGTTGCCGGTGCCTCTGGGGGCGGCTCGGAGGTTTTCGACGAGATCAGAACGGGACACTCGTCGAGCAGCGTCGGAAGTCTTTACCACCTTCTCGCCTCGCAACGTTTTATTGCGATAGCAATTATATGGATACTCAAAGAGGATTTCTGCCGTCGGCGTCGCCGTCGCCGTGAGGTTTCGTATGACGTCAACGGCGATGAAATAATCGCCGTGGGCCGGACGCTGTATGTGCGATTGAACGGGCGCGAGGGACGCGCGCTTTCACGGGGAGTGAATGCACGGCGGAGAACAAACGCGCGTTCTGCGCCGTGCTCCCTGAAGGGCTGCAGAATTAAGCGGCTCTTTTGTCCTTTACAATCACTTTATATACAGAGCAAACGCGACTTCTTCCGTCGCGCTAAAGGCCGTGGGGGGACGGGAGGGATGGAGAGAGGGGAGGCGACGTTTAGCTGCGGCACGCAATACCTATTTATATAAAAACGTTACGAGGCGAGAACGTGGTTAAGACTTCCGACGCTGCTCGACGAGTTTCCCGTTCTGATCTCGTCGAAAACCTCTGAGCCGCCCCCAGAGGCCCTGGCAACAGTCACCAACGCCGCGCGCGTTCGGTGCGAACGCGGGCAATACGGCGACGGCGTCGACAACAGTTCTGCGCGTTGTTGGTGCTGCTGCACGTCCAAGTTTATACAGCTGATAAAACCACTATCCCTACTCCGAATAGCTCTGTACTAATTTGCTATCGCAATTGATGCTTCGCATTTCGGGCGACACTGCAACATTATTTTTATATAAATAGGCATTTGGCGCCGTAGCTAAACGTCGCCTCCCCTCCCTCTCTCCCGTTCCCCACGGCCTTTCGCGCGACGGAAGAAGTTGCGTTTGCTCTCCGCCGTCCGTTCGCTCCCCATGAAAGCGCGCGTCCCTCGCACACATACAGCTTACGGCGCGCGGCGACGATTTCATCGCCATTGGACTCTATATGGAACCTCACGGCGACGGCAACGACGGCGACGCCGACGGCAGAAATCCGCTTGGACTGTCCATATAAGTGCTATCGCAATAAAAGAAAGAAACATCTTCCCAATACTTTTCTCGCCTTTGTAAAATTTATTCTGCATTACTATGCGCTCGAGATCTTCACCTGTAAGCTAGTATAATAAAAAACAGGAAAGCCTGTCGGGCAGTGTCAATAGCACAAAAGAATTTCTCATTTGAGGGTTTTTAACTAAGCTTCAGTGCATAGAATTTCATTATTGAAATACATTTAATTGTTTATTGAGGTTCAAGTCGGTGCAGAAGGCAACAGCACTAGTTATGAGAAGAATTTTCTTGCTCGAAGATGACTTTCAAGAGAACGACGCTTACAAATCCTACTAAATCTATAGTCTACCTACTGTTTCTGCAGTGGTAGTTTCTTCTGAAGCATCTATTTAATGTTAATTAGATATACATGTACGCAATTCGACTCAACACAGTAGTGACACATGGATTTTGTCAAAGATCTCAGCTGTGGTTTGTTGGTAGTCCGTGCTAGGCAAATTGCTGGATACGGCGGGACTGATCGACTGAGACGCTGCAAAAGAGGCTGCTTGGTCCTGAAGTTGGTAAGAATCATTCGTTCCCATGTTTTAATAAAAAAAAATAATAAGCCATCGTTCTGAAGACAGTTGACGTTCTAACATTTTGTATGGATTCAGTATGGTCTGTTGAATCTTTTTCAATAGCATACAGAACAAAACAAAACAGTTAGAACGGGGTAGGGAGAAATAAACAGAAGCAGCTAGATAGTGCATTGCCTACGGGTCCACACTAACAAGCCCTATATGTTTTATTTCTATTTTTTTTTTCATGCAACAGATCGAGCTCTCTGCCAAAATGGAAGCAGGTGTACAGAAGAATGAGTGAATTAGCTTGTTAATTCGAGAAGTATTTCTACTCCCGCGCGACAAAAGCAGCACCAAACACCGAAAAGTTCTAAACAGCACTAAACACCGATACGCAAGAAGAAACTGAAGTACTCTTTCTGGAAGCAAGAGTACATAAATATAACTATTTTCTTGTCTCTGCAATTTTATAGGAAACATAGAGGTCTCATGCCTTCTTGCGTTTTAGTGACACTGATGGTGCAGTGGCCGCGCGCATTGTGTTCTGTACAGCGATGCTGAGGCGGCGCAATTGCTGCTACCTGCTGCCTGAATAACACCTCTTGCAGCAACAACACAAACAAGAGGACGCACCCAGAATACGGTTGAAGCTGAGTGAAATTTTGAGCAAGGCAATATCAGAACAAGAAAGACCGATTAGAGTCGAACGCTTTTAATCCGCTCGCCAAAATACAGAATCGAAATACTCTGCCTGCTCGTATCTGAAGGGATCAGCGTCACGCAACGGTAGACAGTTGCACCTGACAGCCCCGGCCTATCCCTGAGCTATCACGCAAATGCGCAAATGTCCGGTGTAGGGTTTCTTCGACGCGGAGTGTACATGATAAATCCGACGTGCAGGCTTGTCTCGGTCGGCGTCACAAGAATATACCTTGCTTCCGTACACACTACAGCGATGCGAGAAGAGCTTACGCTGCCTAACAGCGCTTGCATGTAGGCTCCCTAACGCTGCCGTAAACTGCTATTCGTAAAAACGTTTTGGAGGACGCCTAAGCTTCGCCTTTGAGAGTGGAACGCGATAGCATTCAAAGATCTCTGGCTGTTTATCAGGCTTCCAGACAACTGAATTATGTTTTCTTGTATATTCAAATTACAATCCGACGCTATCACGTCTGCAGGTTGGTTGTGCGTAAATCATACTTCACGATTTTTCTGACAGATTTTACTTTGAAAAATTCAATTTTGTTCACTAACGCCTTGCGCCACGTGGAGAGCCTGCGCGGTCGGGGTGGTTCGCGATGACTATTTCCGCCAACGACGCCGGATTTTCAGCAACACGGGGCCCTGACGCTATCGCGCTAATAGCGAATAACCAGAGAAACTGGAAATGCAAGAACCCGTCGCTGACGTAAGAAGCGACGCGAACGGCACCGTACACTAAGGGCGCGGGCCTTGCAGGGTGTATCTCCCCCGTCGAAGGAATATCAGTGAATGCGTGGTCCTGTGATAGCTTTAAGCCGCCTTTACCCGCAGCATTCAAGGTCGACGCCACAAAATGCGTGCACTCGCGGACTCTGCTGTCTGCCGCATAATCAACATCCTGCATTGACAGCTTCACGCGCCTCTGTATTACTGCATTTACACAGTATGACGGAAGACAGTTGCATGACGGCGCACATGAGCGCTTTTGTACGTGCGCGAATTTGCGAATGAGTACCTCGAGATTCGTGGTCTCTCTGGGAGATACAAAACTCAATGCTTGTGAATAACATGCTTCCGAAATCAAAAGTGCGCGAGTGGCTATGGCACCGCTTTGCGCAGTTTTGCTCTCGAAAACTTAGCTTGGCTAAAAATTTAAAAAAAATCGCCAGCTCTTCCCCTGTCGAGAAAATGGGGGTAAGCGAACCTCGTGTGTGTATCTGACCTTCGTCAGGGTAACGTAAAGTTCACGACATGTCACAGTAATGAAACATAAATGTTTATTAAATGTATGCATCGAGGGAAGGAAACGTACAACGCAACGGAAGGAAAAGTTGCACGAAACGGAAACAAAAGTAGAAGGAAAGAGAACGAAACATACCACGAAAGGGAACGAAAAGTAGTAGGAAAGGGAAGAGAAAGTAGCAGGTCAAGTACACACACGACAACCTTTGCTTACCTCCATTTTCTCGACAGGGGAAGGGCTGGTGATTTTCTTTGTTTCTTTCGTTCTGTGTCTCTATCTCTCTCTTTCTTTTTTGTCCCTGGTATGTGTCATTGAGCTTGGACCCTTTCTGTACTCCAGGATCGGCCCACTTTTCAGCGTGACACCACCACTACCGCCACCGCCGAAACGTGTGAGCCAAAAAGCTTCGCTTAAAAAACGCCTAGACTTGTGTATGACCAATCCAGTTGGATAGGAAACCATGAAAGCACGTAGCTTTTATTGTAGGAATAATTCAACGCTGCAGAAAACATCAACTGCAATAACATCGAATTGATATACAAACACTACTTTTTTTACAGTTAGGGCCACACTTGTCTGCTAATCACCAATGCCCGCGTACCATCGCTATCACGCTCCCCTATCACTGTTCCCAGCATGTTTCCATCGTATGACTTCATGGACACGGTTGCGACGGTAGATCGAAACATTCTCATAAAAAATGTTACACGGTGTTTTCCACGTTACAACTATGGGGTTGAGCACACTGTCTGACAACTTCCCGTTGAAGTGAAAAAAAATTGAATAAACGGGTACCATAAATATTGTTTGCAAGTCCCTGTAAGCGAGAAAAGGTGTCTTGCTTAATTTTTTAAAAGCCGCCGAGTTTTTAGAATCCAGCCTACGCACATTCTCGAAACTTTTAAAGGCCAGGATCATATGATGGTACAGCCTAATTTAGCTGAAAGGAAGATAGGTTCGACAATTAACAGCAACTGTATAATGCCACTTCACACACTGTTCACCGAGTTGCATGTCTAGGTTTCAGCTATAAGTAACCACAATATAAAACGTACTTTGAAACATTTTGTCTCAGTTAGAATCACTAAAATTATTAGAAAAATTCCATATTTCCTAACTGTTCGGCTATGTGTACAGTTAATTAAACAAAATTCGGCACCCAATTTAAAACGATCCTTACTGCGTAGTGTTTGGATTATCTGACGCAATGTTTTAATAAAATATGTGCACCGAACGTACTCAACGCTGTCTGACGCCTTATACTTTTTCAGCTAAGATCCTTAAAATTTACCATGCTGAAGTTAAATATTCACTTTTTGTTCGAAAACGTAAAAGCTTGCTTTCCAAGTGCGTCCTTTTCACTGCTATACAACGTTCTTGCAGCAAAACTCACTCCATCAACGTGTTAGTATGATGAGTACTCTCATTCTTCTATTTAATGACATTAGGAAAGTCAGAGTTTACAAAGATATGTTCAGCTAACCATCCTTGCAGGCATGAAACAAAATACTGTGAGCTTCAGTTTGCAAAATACGGGAATAAATTCTATAATTATATATTATATACAAGGAAATAAGAAAAGTAAATAAATGCTCGTAACGCGAGGATGCATTTTCAAGGACGACAAAATTCAGCAAATCCTAAGGAGAAATGCGCGAACTGGAGCATTTCTTATGTTCGACCTGTACAAATGTTAGAGCTCGGACTAACAAGACGTCAAATAAAGGAAAGAAAGAAAGAAAGAAAGAAAGAAAGAAAGAAAGAAAGAAAGAAAGAAAGAAAGAAAGAAAGAAAGAAAATGAGGAAGAAAACAGCCTGTCCGAATCCGTAGTTAGTCTCACTCATTGTATGCAGTGTTCTGTAAACTCAGCTGGAACGGTCGCTGTTTTCCTCTGTGTTTCTGTGGCCCTCATGCGTACGTACACCAAGCCGATCCCGGTTAGTAGAAAACTTTGCTCCCAAGTGTGATGCAATCGCCCGAGGGTGATGAGGCTTCACAATTCTTCAGCAGCGTGCTCGTGCATTTATGCAGAGTTTTCGCCGCTCTACTGCATCTCCGGCCACCCTCTTGGTAAACGCCATCTTGTTTAAGTCTAACCACCCGTCTGCAAGGGCCATGAGGGGATGCTGCGCGCGCGTGAACGCGTTCGTTCCAGCATCTTTTTATTTTTCCGTCACTGCGAGGAAGGAAATTCAACCAGAGAAACCCAGACATAAAGTACATTAAACACTGCAGGGACGCTTCCATCAAAGACGAACTCCTTTTTTATGACAGTTCTTCAGCTGACCTTCGTATTGCAGCTCGACAGTTCCGCGCGATTAGGAACAGCGTATAGATAACAACATTTGCAGTGCTTGCATGCCGTGAACGATCGGAACGTATAGTTGGGTTGATAACTGCTCTTCCCTCTTGAGCTCAGCCACGTACCTGTTAGCCACGTACCTGACAGAGCCAATGGATCCGTCGTTTCTTTGTGAAGCTCACTGAAGGGTATTGCTTTTAAACAAATTAAGTGGGCTTAGAAACACCGTACGAAAAGGTGGGAGTGCGAAGCACAGACACAAGAGGAATGAGAAGGACAACAGTTATCGTTCTTTCGGTGTCTGTGTCTCGCACGCCTTCCTTTCTCTAGGTCTGGAACCGTACTCTTACGCTATAATTCCCTTCGTAAGAGGAAAGTCCAGCCAATCCCTATGCTGGACATAGTTTTAGCGAAGGCAGCCAACCAACGGCAAGCAGCACTTACGAGTGAAAGCCTTTGTGAATTAGGCCCCTTAGCCTTCCGAAATTTGCAATGCAGTAATCAATGACAGAATCCCACTATGTAAACTGACATTAGAAGTGCCATTAAAGAGCGCACATCTCGTTTGAATGACAGTTTAAAAAACATGTCTTCTGCTCCCCCCCCCAGATCTTTCTTTAGTCTAGGTCCGAGGCTCTTGACAGGGCGTTGTCAGTGCCGCTCCTGGACTTGAGTTTTTTGGTCAGGAAGCAAAGCCGTTCAAAGGCACAACAATCACACAGAGTGCGAGATGACAAGCAGGAAGCTTGCCGGAACATTAAATCACTTGTAGCATCTTTTAATTGACCGCAAGAGAGCGCAACTTTCCAATCTCCTTTCCATGCACTGCTGTCACGTCTAATGCCAAGCGAGGTGCGAAATTCGCTCTCATTTTTCCTTGTTACATATAGCAATCGAGCCGAGAAACCATGTATGCGCACGATGTATGCGTGCAAAGAACGCGTGGAAATTCTCGCGCTGCTGAAGAGCCCGGTGGCGCTTGAGCGCTCGCAACATACGCATCCATTTGCCTTCGCTAACACCGACGTGGCACGCCACCCGAGCGAAGTTTCGCCGCTGTAAACGTTACGCCTCACAAAGAGGCGGTACCCCATCACGCCATAGAAATCCTCTTTAGCCTTTCGTCACAGTAGTCGTGCCGCTGTACTATGAAAGATATGCGTAATGACAGAGGTTGATTGAAAGCCGAGTAAAGGTGTCGTGACGATCTGTGGCATTGTACAGCTACAGCATTTACAGCCCTGCTACGATTGAATTCGGCACGAATATTTTCCGTCCTCTTTTCCGTTACATCCGATATCCACACACGCGCGCTCAGCGCCGATTTGTGCTCGCATTCCTTTCTTTTCTTAAGAATCATTTGCGCAATGCAATTTTTTTCAAGTGCTTCGGCGCCACAAAAGCGAACATTATTGTGAAACTGTGTGTCGAAACTTAAGCTATCCTGACTATAAACGTGCTGCAATTCTTTTTCATGAAACAATCTATTATTTCGGACATTTGCTTTCTGCATGCCTGGGCGATATATTTACAATATTGCGCATCACTTAGAAATATAATTTGCGCTCAGAACAAGAAGCAGCCACTGGCCTCAACTAAATCTCAGCCACATATTTAAAGATGGCCAGTCACCGCCACAGAAGTGTAGGTCGGCTCAAGCAAAATGCCCCCGCTACCCGCCACGGTAATTCAGTGGCTATGGGGCTACGCTGCTGAGCACTAGGTTGTAGGTTCGATCTACGCCACGGCCGCTGCATTCCGATGGAGACGGAATGCACGAACGGTCGTGTATCAAGCGTTGGGGGCACGTTAAAGAGCCCCAGGTGGTAAAATTTATTCCAACATCTACGCCGTGCCTCACAATGAGATAATGGTTACGTCACGTAAAACCCCAGTATTAATTTTTTTCATGTCCATACTCGATTCCACATGAATTATATTAGTCATTTCCATGGACATTATAGCGTTAGTCCCAATACACAAGACACACTAAAGGGGGTTGATAACACTGATTTGGTGTAGTAGCAGTGAATGACATGTTAAAGACGTGGTTGTTATCTTTCGCACATACGTAGTTTCTTGATCAGAGTGATAATAACGATTCTATTCGTCATAGTTATATCTATGTTGTCATATCTTATCCCCCGAAATACTATAATTAGAAACTGACACTCTCAAGCTACTCCAGGCAGAGTGTCCTTGGAAGTTCGTTCTATATACAGTAATAGCTTAAGAGTAAAATTCGTTCAGCAACTTTCATCTACACTGGACGACTGCATATGTGAACCAGAAAGAATTTTGAAGACAGAACATTATTAAATTGCAGGTATATGGCATGTGCGAAGCATGTGCAAGAGCTTCTACCCTGCATGCTTATCACGGACCCTGGTTCTCAAGAAATAAAAGGGGGAGGGGGGGACACGTAGGATAAGTAGTAACCGCAACACAGACACATAAAATTTCACTAATGAAAGGCAAGATGCTTGTGCTGTTCAAGTCATCTTTACCGCGGGCAGGCCCGCATCGGGCTTTGGTCGGTGCGCGCCAGCGGTAAGGCGTACTTTATCAAGACGTTAGCGTGGAGCGCGCGGGTCGAGGAAAAACCTGGCCAGTATAACCCCCCTCCGTCCCTCGTGTTTCCCGCGAGTGCGCGGGTAATTAGCCCCGTCTTTAATCGATTCGCCTGATCGATGGAGCTTGTTCCCGGACATTGAACACAACCCGCCGAAATCCCAACAAGGCACGCAGGCTTTATGGGCCCCTGCGTTGCAACAACGCCGCCAGCTTGGTGCAGCCGCGTTGCCTCCTCCCCCACGGCCTGCATTGTCGAGGCCGCGTCTAGGGGCTTTGCTGCAGCAGCGATGCGGTGCGCAAGGCCGTTCGCGGGGGGAGAGGGCTCTAAAGGAGGTGGACAGAACGCTGGTTACTGAAATAGGGAAAGAGACCTTTTGTTTGCCGACCATTTTGTTTTAGAGGGACGCGGCACTGGGGAATGCGCTAGTAGCTCTTACGGCCTAATTTTCAACCCGCCGGGGAGAAGACAGCCGTGATTAATAACTCTCAGGCTTTTCTCAAAATTCAGTTTTGCTTCCTTTGTTGTTCCTTTTTTTCGGGTAAAGGGGTGATTATCTATGTACGTGCGCACTAAGATATGTCAAGCGGCATCAATGTAGCATATGTTCTTGTGATACACAAGTTGGGAGTAAAGCTCGACGTCTACTCGAAAAGCTGCGCATTTGCGTCCTACCGTTTTTAGAATTCGGAGTGTCGAAACATTTTATGCACTAGGATTTGTGCTTTCTTATTTTTTCCTTTTTATAAATATTCTGCTCTTTTGAAATAGACTGAACTCTGTGTGCAAGAACTTTTGTCCCGAACACACTTGTTTACATTCTGTCGGGATCCATTGGCATTTCTCGTCTTCTCGACGTGCTCAGTATTCTTAACTAAAAGCTTTCAAAACGTTGGCCAATTGTTCAGCTTCAGTCACGTTAATGTGCGGATTAAATAAAAAAAGTGCGCGCGAACATGTATTATAATTATGTCCAACTCATTCTTTGATATTTCTTTCCGGTTATGTCCGGCCCTTCTACTTGATCACAGTGGTTAGAGTGCGTACTTCATATACCCATACCTTGCCGTCATCACATGTGCAAGGTGTGGTTCTGCACAAACATGAGGGAACATCTACGTGCACTAGCTCATTTCTATGGCAATCAGTTTCAGTGTGACCCGCCGGGGTGGCTCAGTCAGCTAAGGCGTTGCGCTGCTGAGCACGAGGTCACGGGATCGAATCCCGGCCCCGGCGGCCGCATTTCGATGGAGGCGAAATGCAAAAACACCCGTGTGCTTGCGTTGTAGTGCACGTTAAAGAACCCCAGGTGGTCGAAATTAATCCGGAGCCCTCCACTACGGCGTGCCTCATAATCAGAACTGGTTTTGGCACGTAAAACCCCAGAAAGAAGAAGAAGTTTCAGTGTGACTGAGGGCTTGCTCTTCTATCAAAAGAGGCGTCTATAAGTGGCTGTATGCGTTAAACATGTCATAGATAAAGTGTTAGAATAGAATCTACATAAGGTGCCCAAAATACGGCCTTCGTAAACTTCAAAATTAACAAAAATTATGAACCTGGTTCATTATTTCAACACTTGAAGCTCCTGAGTTAGTGGATTGAACCTCAGTCCATAATCTCACGCCTACTTCTTTCGTTCCAACGCCAAATAGCTTTTTTCAGATTCTTGGTGCGTGTGTCACATCGCGTTACAAATGTGCGCGAATGCATACGTGCACAAGAGCGCGTTTGCACAAATGCGCCTGCGCACGCGTCAGTTTCTATTGGGCCACAAACGCTGGAATGAAAGAGGCTAATAATAGTCAACTTCACCATTGCTTTCGCGTCATACGTCTCTCTGCTCCCGCCTTTCGTCAACGGTATACCCTCGACAAAGATCAGACATCGCCTTTGTCTTTGTAAACATCCACTGCGTCGGAGTCCTAGAGTGTGCAGTCGCATGAATTGTTGGCATTTCGGCAAAGCTCGTGAACGGTGCTCTCTACAGACATAAACGTTGCATGACATTAAATTTGTGACCTGTGCTATGCACAAACGAAAACTACGCATTGAATTACACGTTACATAGGATGCCAATGAAGAAAATTGAAGGCATCGCATTTAGTTTCTTAACATTTACTTAACCGCTTCATACCCGCCGCGGTGGCTCAGTTAGCTAAGATGTTGCGATCCTGAGCACGAGGTCGCGGGATCGAATCCCGGGCGCGGCGGCGGCATTTAGATGGAGGCGAAATGCAAAAACGCCCGTGTGCTTGCGTTGTAGTGCACATTAAAGAACCCCACGTGATCAAAATTAATCCGGAGCCCTCCACTACGGTGTGCCTCATATCAGAACTGGTTTTGGCACGTAAAACCCCAGAAAGAAGTTAACAGATTCGCTTCACATACATTCCTACGTGTGCGTTTAACCTGCGTTACTTTTTCGGTGTATTTTTTTTTCTAGCTTTATTAAAGCAAAACAAATATGTTAACACGGTTCATTTGCTTTTTTTTAGTTACATACCCTGCATGCTCGGTCACTAATAATATCGTAAATTTGAAAATCTTGCCTAGAAGTGCCACAAATTCAAGTGACTGAATCGCTCATTTCCCCCTGTAAAGCGTGCACTGCCTGCTACGCAAGCGCGCACACTGCGAAGAGAACTTATGCAATTGTTATATTTTGCGAGTCATTGCATACCCCATGCTTCGTTGCAGTTTTGGTGTTCACTACAGTTGATATGAACCTATTTTCAGCAGTTGCATCTCCTCCTAGCAATCGTGATTTCCGATGTATTCCTGAATTCGCATCGACAAGGTTGGCTTCTCCCACCGCTGTAGCAACCTCGCGGATACACGCTAGCTCCTGACGCGCTCGGAAATAGCGAAAGCCTTACTAACCTAGTCAAGCTGAGTTTCGCTGTCGCCAGCAATTCGACCTTCATTTGACTGCAGCTGCACTGTAGCCTTGGCAACGCATCACATGACTCGCCGCGCCGAGCTCCGCCGGCTTGGCGCATGCGCTCTCCGCCGCTGGGTCGCCGCCTGACCCCGTCACTCGCCGCGCGCCTGGATAAGAGGAGCTACAGTGTTCTAGAAGCTTTTCTAGTGGGCTCACTCGCCCATCCTTCCTATGCTCTCCACTGAAGCGGCCGCGGTCGCCTGCTAATGCGCCCTCTAGAGGCGCTGCAGCAGCTTCCTCCTGAACTCGCCAGTGGTCCGCCCGTTTCGCTGTCTCGCGTGCGGGTGGGTATTTGTTCTATGCGGCAGTGGCGGTCGGTTGGCAGCGACTTCGTTGCTTGCTGCCGGCTTCATTTCCGTGTAGTGCCTGTCTCTGCGTGTCACCCACGTTACAGACGTGTGTCCCGGGTTGGCGAAAATTCCTAACCGTCGCCGCAACTATTGTTTCGCGCCCGAGTGCCGTACGGGGTACAGCCGCGTGAAAGGCGCACCGAAGGCATCCTTATTCAGTAGAGAGGTTTATTGTCCCGTAATCGGGTAAACGTGGGCGGACCGGGCGTTGGAGAGTTGTTGCGTAACCGTAAAAGTGAGCGACCTGTATGCCGATACCACCTGGTGGTGCAGAGCTCAAACAGACAAAAACAGCTAATATTGCAGTAACCAAGTGTATTTACTTCGCTGCTGGTGTAAATTTTCGGCAGCAACCCGATTACGCCACTGCCGAAAATTAACACCAGCAGCGAAGTAGAATAATCATTTTCATGCGTTTACTCGCGCTTTAACTGCGCGCTCGCATACCACGGCGCTCTCCAAACACCATATGTATTTTCCCTAGTGTTAGTTTAATTATTGCCAGCATTATGAAGACAAAAAAACCTTGTATATTAAATGTATCTTCCTTATAACCATCCGATCTGATCAGCCAGTGGATCTGGCGTTGCGCTACTTGGCTCGAGGTCGCTGATTGGACCTCTTCCATGGCGGCCGCATATAAAAGGGGGCGAATTGCAAACACGCGCGTGTGTAATTAAATTTAGATGCACGGTTTCATCACGTCAATTCGCAATTGACGTGATCTAAATGACACCTGTTGTGAACACACTCAATTGAGCGTCCTAGGCACGTTCCCACAAGGCGTCAATTAGATCACGTCAAACATTGGCTTCAAGTTAAGGTTCAATTCTGAACACTGGGGTTAGAAGTTGCTAGTCCTAATACACGTTGTGTAACCAACAATTCTCATTCATTCATGCGCGCGTTTTTTTTACGTCTTCATATTTCTCAATTTAAAGCATGAGTCTATTTATAGTATATTTTCGCATACTTTTGTCATGCAACGTTGTTAAGTCATAAACATAAATGGACATGTAATGATAGGCATATTTGCTACGGTGACTCAGGTCTCAGCATAGATTTTCATAAGCATCACGCAACAAATTTACTGTGCCACCGAACTTGGCACATTAGCAATTAATAGCAAGATCCTAAAACTCCTTGTGGCTTAGAAATTATTCGTTATATAAGCTCGTGCAGTCGCCAACCGCTGGAAAAGGCAAGACATTTTACCAAGACACTAATACTGCGTTCTTCTGTGCACGAAGTTCACTATTGCTGTTGGTGTTTCCATAAGTTTAGTTTTAATACTTAGTTGGTGAAAATAACAGGAGTCTTATAAATGAAGCTGTCCCGCCTAATATAGGGCCAACATCGCACAAGGAGTCCGCAAAGACAAAGACTAGCGTTGTTTTCACAACCGAGTCACATACGCTTGTGCGCAGAAAGAACACTGAGCACCAAAAAAAAAAAAGTCCTACGAGTTTTTTTTTCTCTCTTTTTTTAAGGGAGACGTAACTTACTTTATGTGGGCTTGTTGTATTGAATTATTAAAAAAGTTGAGGCGACTGCAGCAAATGCCCGTGGTAGTAACAGGCATTAGATATTTTCCCTTCTTTTTATTTGCATTTGCACGATACTGTTTTCGATTTCTACCCCATGTATGCAATATTTCCATGCTGCGGTTTACCGCTCTTACCTCTGCTTTTGACAACAAGCTATCTGCCTACTTTTGCTTTAGTCATTGAAATGGCATTTCTTTTAGTTTTAAATGTTCAGGCATTCTGTTCATTTATATTCTCTTCAATGTTTCCAATGTTGCGCGAATCCACAAAGCCACTGACTCAGTGAAGCGTCGATAACTGACAAAAACGCATGCAGCACACATTTTCCACAACGAATAAAAGCTTAAACTCTGCTTCAACAGTTCATTCCCAACCACAAAGCCTTAATTTGTTATGCTTTTAACTCTCCCTTTCCAGCACTTTTCCAACCCTCCCGTCTGACATTGTCTGAAGCAACAAAAGCCGGCCCGCAGAGTTAAGCTTACTGAAATGACCACCAAATGCAGCAGCTTGAGGCGTGAGCGAAAAACCCGGCGGTGTCAAATAAACCAGAAGCACATCGCGCGCAATTTGACGTCGCATACAAAAGTGTCAACGCGGGTGTTGTACACTGCGCGCTCCATCCTTGTTTTGTTCCAGTCGACTAAAAAAGCTTGTCTGCGTGAAACAATTGTCGGAAGAGTAATTAAATATGGCGAACAACTCGTTTCATTTTTTTCTTATTTTCTCCGCCAGTTTGCTTGTTTCCTCGTTCGCGTGGTCGGTGGTTGTGTAGAGCACGCTATCGCGGCTTGGCAGTGTTCAATGTTTCGATTTTCCGGCGGCCGCTTTGTCTGCGCCAAGTTCGCAAGCTGGTGATAGTCACGAGAATGAACAACGAGAGACAGTGCATTGAGGACATGGCGCTTACACATTTGTTTCTTTTCTTGTGTTTTGTCGTTGGAAGGCGGTACCATGTACGGCTCATTTTGGAGCAACGAAAGTGACCTTGTTTGGCACTGCTAATTTAGTATGCAACTCGTTGCTAGGGAAGCACGCACTGAAAAAAAAAAACTGTCAGCTCTTCCACTGGGGTGGAGATGGAAGACCAGCGAAGCTGTACTATGGTGGGAATTACGTATTTCCAATTATGACTATTAAGGTGTGACGGTGTAATCGGTTATTTCAACTATTAAAGAATGAGAAATATATATGATCCGGTGGTTTTCATTTATTTAGTGACCACAGGGACCATGGCCTTATGGTCGCTACGGCACACCACCATAGGCTGTACGGCAAAAGTTGGCACATTCTTCATAAACACGTCAGCACCGCTGCGCGCGTTCGGTGCGAACGCGGGCAAAACGCCGCCGCCATCGACAACAGTTGTGCGCGCTGTTCGTGTGACCGCATACAACCGCTATTAAAACGCTGGCTAGGTGACGAACGCCCAAACGCCGTTGTCGACACTGTTAGGGGAGAGGCCAACGCCTCCTAGAAGTTTTAGGAGGCGTTGGAGAGGCGGGCGAGAGCCCAGAGAGAGTCTGGGGCACAGGCAGCAGAGGGCGGCAGGGCGGCGCCGCAGTGGGAGAGCGGGCACGCACACGCACAGTCTATACTCCATCTCACAAGCTGTTGTCAGCACTGTGGAAGCTACACGAATTCTTAGCCAATAGGAAGGCCGAATGCCCCTCGAGATGTGCTCATCCGCGTCACGTCGTCTGCTCAGCGTCTGCTTGCCACCCTGTTGCATGCTCCATGGTTGGTGGAATGACGCAAAAAAAATATTAGAGAGTTTTAGTATTGCGGAAAATGTTTGCGTTAGCCTTAGCATGTTACACACGCTAAATCTTTGCGGAACGCTGTTCGATAGGGTTTTAGTACAGTGTAAGAAAACAATGCGCCGCTAAGCGCAAAACTTCGCCGCGCCATCTAGCTGCAGGTAGTCAAAGCAGATAACTGAGCAGCTCGACAACCAAACTAGCCGTGTGGATCCACGCCAAGCCTTGAAACGAGCCTGCATGGTCAAGGCAAAGGTCCGAGGGTGCCGCCATGTTTGCAACGCTAAAAACTTAGCGAGCGTTTAGCGTCTCCGCTATATTCGAAAAATGACGGACGCACGCTACGCGCAAAACTGAAATAGCGTTCTGAGCGTGCGCAGTCTGACCCCGCTATTTCTGTGCGTTTAGCGTGGTGCCATTTTCGCAATACTAAAACTGTCTATTTTGACGCCGTAACCAGAAGCTGCGTTTACATGCATGCGACAGCAGAGCAGAGCTTTACCTATACGATTTCCCTACAGTCACCTTGCAGCCTCCTTAGCAAGCAATAAGGACGAACCTCATAAATGTTCACCTGCGGCACAGCGTCTGCTCGGCGTCTATACTTGGCGTTTGCTCGCTACCGTCATCCAGTACCATGCTACAGCGGGGTAGTAAATTAATGATGCAGTGAGCAATTAGACTTTGATAGCGTTCCGCATCGTCAGCGCATCACCAATGCTAGTGCTATGGCGCCATCTGCTAACTATAAATCAAACCAGTTTTACGGCTCGGTGCCGTGTCTGTAGTCCTATAGCAGCGTGAAAACAAACAGCCGTGCTGAATAATTGCGACAAAACATACCTCATGATATGACCTCAGGTTGAGATGTGACTTAGCGATGACGAATCTTGCCCTTTGTTTCTTGCTGACAGGGCGGAAAGCCAGTAAAAAGCGCGAATTGGGATCGAAGCGGGCGGTCGGCGCTGTATGTTTCTATAAGTGAACACGGCTATTATGGTCACCGGCGATAACTACCACAGTAATTCTCAGTATAGGACGTGCATGCGCAAAGGTCCTAACATGTCACGTATAGCTGTAGAGTTTTTTGTAGTGAGCAAAAATAAAACTCTCTAGCGTAGCCAAAAATCAGCCAGTTACTCCCCGAACTATATTTTGCTGCCTATATATATTGCTATATATTGCTGCCTCGTACGTTCGGCAGCATGGAGGAAGGAAAATACAGGAGGGAACATACAAGGAGGTTTAAAAAAATAAACCTACTTGGGAACGTACCGCAACGCGATTGTCGCCGACTGCCCAACACGTGATAAAAACCTCCCAGCACGGAGGAAAGATCAGAGTGCGCGGTAGGTTTTAGTACTCCCGGCTGTTTCTTTTTTTTTTCGATACCCATTCGAAATCATCAGAAACTCTTGAAATAAACAAAAACAAAAAACAAGGAAAAATATTCTCGCTTCCTGCATGTGTACAGCTGCCGGCCGAGCGCGCACCGAATAAAAAGTACCAGTAACCAAACATCTCGGCAAATCTCGGATCCTCCGTGATCTCGACGCAAAAGGTCACATGTTGAACCACCACTGCTGACCACTGCTGAGCACGAAGCGTTCGCTTAACAAAGCTGGCTGCGTGACGTAATGCTCCCTCCTATATTTTTCTTCCTCCATGTTCGGCAGTGCTGACAACAGCTTGTGAGATGGAGTATAGGGTGCCTCCATGCCCTCCTCGCCCACCACTCCCCTTCCACTGGGAAGCCGCGTTTGCTCTCCCCCGTGCGTTCGCTCCCCGTGAAAGCGTGTGTCCTTCGCCCTCGCTCGCTTTCACTCGCACATACAGCATACGGCCAATGAGAGTTTTTTTTTTCCTATTGCCGGACGCGACGATCGAAAGGTGAGCCCTTAACAGCTTCGCTGTAAATAGAAATTGCTCGCGACATCGTGGGTTTTGTTGGGCGACAGCCTATTCTCTTGAAGCAGCCAATGTGCATACGCAGAGATTCCTTTCTGGGACTGAGGAGAAGTTCTCTTGTCGAAGAGTTTGTTACGCCCTGAGGTTTCTCTCGTTTACCAATCGTTCATTAATTCACGAAGTACTAAAACGCTAAACTATAACATCTGATTACGCGCTAACAGATACCACAAGTCTGCACCTTGATTTCATACATGACACAGGCCTTACAGTATATACATATAACATGATGCAATATACCAGGCATTCACCGAAAAAAAGAATATAGGGGCAGTAAATGTGTTCCTGATTTTCGCTTCTACGATCTCGCAAACTATCGGAAGTTATAAATGAATACATATAGTGTGCATTAGGCTCTCGCATCGGCGAGCAGAATGGCAGCATGCATATTATCTCACCGCTATCAAACTGTAGGTATGAGTGTATTGACCTTCAATGTCACTGTCTCTAAAAGTCATAAGCATGTCAGTCACACCATTCACACACGATGCCTATGCTAACTTGACGACGCCTTGCTGCTTCCTAACAACCTGTGAAACGCCACTAATCTACGGCTCGAAAACAACAAAAGAAGATTGAGCGCTTAGCGATAATAAAGTTTTTGGGTAAAAAAATTTCCCGTGCTGTACGTATCTCTGGGTAATGGTTTATCGCCGCTACAAACTGCGTCGCTTGCAATGACTAAATATATGTAATTATTCTCGTTCATTTCATGATTTCATTTTGATAGATATGTTGCCTCCTTTGTTGCTTCTTTAGACGTGGGTTTATGAAAGCATAATAGGCAGTGTTTGTACCCCTTTTCGCAGCAAAGTTCCCACGTTTACCTTAAACATTCTCGTTCGTGCATTCAATATATCTGAAACAAAATAGGTTTTTAGTGTTCCTAACATGACTGTCGGCGCAACGTTTTTGTATCCGGAGTCTATAATTACAAAACTCGCATGCATTATCATTTTTAGGTTTAACTGAAACAGGATGTCCTTATTAGCAAAATCAATATGAAAGACTTCTTCTAACAAGTGCTTAACTGAACATTAGAGCTGCCCCAACGATGGCCGTGAAATGTGAAACAGGATTCTTACCTTTGGTTGTTTGATCTGTAGCTTCATTTCTGTAATAAAAATAAATGTGCCAATGTGAGAAATTCTTGCGCTTCTCTAATCACACACACACAAAAAAAATAGTGAGAACACTATGTTTTCTTTTTCAGAATATACAAGATGCACATTAGAATCATGATATTAATTTCGCATTCAACCCATTTGCAATTAAAATCTCGTCACTAGCTGTTTAGTTACAGCAATAATTATGTACTTAATTCGCGTTAAGCTGGGCGATTTTTTTAAATATTGTCAGAGCGAACTACTACATGACTTCAGCAGACTTTCTTTCTGCCGAACTTTAGCACGTTTGTACCACTTCATACAGCCTACTTAGTGTTTCCATCAACACGAAACATCCGTAAACCTAAGTGACTTGACACAAAATACTCTGTCATCTAGCAACCACTCGGTGCCTGGGTGCCACTGCATGTCTTGTATTTGTCTATTTTTTGTGCGTATTGCCCAACTGGGCTAATGCCTGCAGCAGTGCATTTTTCAGTCTTCTTGTAATGCATTTAAAAAGAGGTTAAGGACTGTCGCTAGGCTAAACATTTTAGGTATTATTAAACTTTTTCTACATCTCTCCATCATCACAGCATAATAAGAGCGAAATTATAAGGAACTAACGCTATCCTTCACAGGTGATTACGCTGACTACAGGTTCTCCCAGCGAAGGTGCTTAAATGCAAGTTTATATCAGAGAGTGTGAGCTGCGCAAAATATTTGTGTTCAAAAAATTAGTAACAAAACTGAATTTTGAACATACATCTTGTACATTAGGCAATGCACGCGTGCTGCTTTGTTGCGTGCTTAGCCATAAACCATTCGTCCGCGAATAATTGCCTACAATGCCTGCAACACCTACAGCTTAGCATGATGGCAAGAACACATTAGAACAAAAAGATACCAGAATACTCCCCACAATTAAGCTAACTTTTGAGAAAGGAAATAATACCATGACAGTAAAAAGAGCAAGGCGTAAAAGTACAGACGTAGTGTGTTAAAAGGACAGGAACAAAGTTTCGCGTGCTTGGCGCGACTACGTGACTAGCACAGCCGTGCTTTATGACCAGCCTGGGAAAAACCATGGGAGCTTTAAAAGGCTGGCAGAAAACAGCAAGAATGAAGGAGAAGAAAGCGGGCGTAAAGGGAATTAGAACCCAGGAACAAGCAGCCACTCATTTTAATTTTTTTTTCTTTGCTCTGAGCCATGTCGCTGGACCATTCCACGCAGCCTCCATCTCCTTTCACTGCGTTAGCCTAGCACTTTCAAATCTTGCGTTTTTATTTAGCAGCTCTCCGATTTAGAGGAAGCGTGAACAATGTTCGTGTGTAGTTTTGGAGCGTTTGTATGTATGTGTGTGTGTGTGTGTCTGTGTGTGTGTGTAAGAGAGAGAGAGAGAGAGAGGAACATAATACAGAATATAATACAGAATTGAATACAGAACCTTGATCTCTGGCCATGCATCAGAAATTGAACAAGAAATAGGACCGAGAGGAGCCGCATTTAAGCATAAAATATAAATTCCGAGAGTCAAGGATACTCAAAAGCGAAAGGTGTATTTAAGAGAGAACGCGACGATTCACATTTATGCTCAAGCAGGCTGTGTTGCAAACAAATACAAAAAAAAAAAGAAAACGCTGTAGGATGGAAGCCCATCCTGAAATAGTCGAAACAACGACAACGCCTTGCTGCAAGAACAAGCGAGCACCGGGTGGTTTTTTTTTTCCGCCACCCATAAAAACAGTCGACAGGGAGTAGCCCGTGGGAATACTCCGAGTGAAAAGAACGACGACCCGGCCCTGTTGTGATACGGTGCAAAGGATCGAAAGCCAAGAAGTGGTTCCCGAAAGCAGGGCAAGATATGCGATGTTTTTAAACGTTCCCTTTGCTTGTCTCTTTCGGTCGCCGGTGTAAGAGGGTCTATGGGAGCGAACGGAGCAAAATGTTGGCCAAACCTAGCGGAAAGCGGAAGCCACGGAGGCGTGCCACGCTGAGAAGAACACGTGGCGTCGAAGCGCGAAAAGCGGGTCAGGAACGCTAGAAAAAAGGAGCAGATAGTTTAAGTAAAGAAATAAAAGACGGTGTACGAAGTGAGAGAGGAGTATAGTGTGCAAAAAAGGAAACGACACCTCGAATACTCGGTGCGGACTCGGATCGAGACTCTCGTTGAAAGAGCATGGAAACTGGTAAGGTAACCCTCAGTTCTTGTCCCGGACAAAAAAGCAAAGGTAAGAAGGAGTAAAGGAAAATGCGCGAGGGTGGGAAAGAGCGGAAGACAAAGGCGAATGTAATTCTAGCTGAGTTGTTCGCGTCTAGAGCCGTATCGACTGTATCCCGCGGGAATGACACTACGACGAGGTGGCCCGAAATACCCGAGTGCTCTCGCCTACATCACGCTCCTTTTCTTTATAGGCTGAGCAGTGAGAATGCTTGGGACACATTCGTGCTTTACGATTAGTATTTTCGTCTGTCTAGATTCGCATCGGCGGCTCGCACTGACGTCTTTATTCCGGACCATGGCTGCTACAGACGTCTTTCTGGTCGGAGATGCTCTGTTTTGGCAGGAGGCATCAGTGTGGTAGTAAAATTGCGCAAAGCAGATCAAGAGCCAAAGAAAAGGAGTGCAATGGAAATTCGAGCACTAAATTTTGGCAATTTCATTTCATTAACACTCCATATCCACTCAAGTTACCGGCGCTTTTGTGCGGAAACGACACTGAAGTTTCGCGGGATGAAGTTACGTGAGACTTGTCATCTCTTCTGCAGCTTTCCGTTCGTATGCCTAAAATTTTGTTGTCGAGCCCTTTCGGAAGACGATATTTAGGCGTATTGTGCCGTGTACTTGGTAATGTCAACAGTATCTACGAAACAAACAATTGACCATATCACTGCTTTTATTTCTTACACGTCTTTAGGTTAGAAAATGAATGTTGGGCCCAATCGGCATACGAGCTCTGGCTGGTAGTTGAACTCCTAATATACGGGAGGCGCAATCATCGTCCATCGACGATATCGTGGTGGGAGGTTGAACACGCTAGCTTGTCGAGTTCCTTCAAAACAACGCATGGCAAATGTGCGCAGCAACTCGTTAATGTAGCTACTGAGTGTATGCCTGGCCATGCCCTTTAATGCGCCCCTTGAGTGCCTGGATCACTTCAGTTGGCAGCGGCAGCCTCAGGCAGCAGGAGTTTCGACTGAGAAATGCAGTTATTGTGCAGCTTAGTGCGCTGTTAAGAACTTTGCATGTCTTTTTTTTTTTTAGATGCGAAGCATCTTATGGTCGGGGCTATGTCACTCCCTCCCTCCCTCCGCCGTGCGGCGTCCACACCCCTACTGCGCATGCGCATTGTCCTCCCCTCCTCTCCTCTCCTTGTCCCATCTCTCCTCCCTCCTCCCCCTCCTCTCCTCTCCGACGCTCCTCTCCTCTCCGGATTGCGCAACGAATGGCAACACCTGCGGCTCCGCGCGCGATATGCGAAGCAGCTTAGGTTAGAGGCGCGACGGTAGGCGCCCCAGAGACACCGGCAGCAGTCCCCAACGTCGCGCGCGTTCGGTGCGAACGCGGGCAAAACGCCGACGGCGTCGACAACAGTTCTGCGCGTTGCTGGTGCTGCTGCATGTCCAAGTTTATACAGCTGATAAAACTACCTTGAGTCGACCCCATGGCTGCTTCACATACTACTCAAGGTTCCCCTACGGGAAGATGGTGTAATTTCTTTTTCTGCGGTCCTCGACTGCACTTCCCTTCTCTTGGTATCCATTCTGCAACTCTAATGGTCCATCGGTTATACATCCTACGCATTACATGGCCTGCCCAGCTTCATTTTTTCCGCTTAATATGAACTAGAATATCGGGTATCCCCGTTTGTTCTCTGATACACACCGCTCTCTTCCTGTCTCTTAACGTTAGGCCTAACATTTTTCGCTCCATCACTCTTTGTGCGGTCCTTAACTTGTTCTCGAGGTGAGGTGATGAAACTAGCAAATTTACAGGTGCAAGTTGGAATCAGCTAGCGCAAGACAGGGGTAATTGGAGATCACAGGGAGAGGCCTTCGCCCTCCAGTGAACATAAATATAGGCTGATGATGGTGATGTTTTTTTTTTATTTCTGCCATAGATGGCGCTGTGCCCACACACTCTTTTCACTTGAAAATTAGTATTCACAAACGTGTAGCTCCACTAACGTGAAACCGGGGGAAGTGCGAAGCAGTGATGCGCCGGTGTTTCCCATATGTTAATTCACCGTTGGTTTGAACTACACAAGTGCAGGATTTGAGCAGGATTGGAGCTACATTAGGCGCTGCATTCACATTCTTTGCTTGTGTAGTTCACAAACAGCGATAATGCAGCTCCACTACCGAGAAACCTGGGGAACTAAGTGCGAAGCAGTGATGCGCCGGTGTTTCCCTTGTACTATTCTTGCACAAGTGAGGAGGAATCGAGCACTTGTTGGGTGGTGGCGCCTTCTCTTGCGCTGCGCTGGTACCAGACTGGCGTTTCGGAAGCGATTTTCACGAGTTTCTTCTAATTACCGCATATCCCTGGCTCATACTCGCATATCCAATGCGAGTATGCGCCACACGTGATTTTATTATCGTTAATTGTGACGTAACTGACAAGCATATGACGTTATTGATGTCACCTATCATGCTATCATGTCATGTTAGTCATACATTCGTAACAATGCCAATTTTGGTATATACCAAGTGAACGAGACGCGAGTGTTTCCGGCATATCTGGTTTTTGCGCGTGACCACGACGACATGACATCACATTAGACGCCGAAATCCCAGGCCCCTAAAATGATTCGCACTTAAAACGCACCACAAACACCTTAAAATTTTAGAGTCGTGTCACGTATGCCTGTAGTCGTACCTGTACCTGTAGTCGCTCTGCCCAGGAACGAGGGCTGCTCAAGAAAGGACTTTCTACGGGCCCATTTACACTTGCGACTAGGTGAGGTAACGCGACCAAGTCAGTCGCAAAGCGACCAGTCGCAAGTAGTCGCAAAGGGTCACCGTTTCTCGAAAGGCGACCGTTTCGGGCTAGTCGTTCGCTGCTCGATTTTTCAGTCACGCAACCGCAGTCGCAGAACAGCTAAACCAATCACATGCGACGGTATATGACGTTCGTATACGCAGACGCTTATTTTACGCGGCGATGATATTGCAAGCAGACTTACGTGAACGGCATATCGCGAGACATTTCGGTTTAGCGACTCGTCGGTCGCATTTGCCGGTGTGAACATCGTTCGTCTTGAGGAGCTTTGTGGTCGCCAGTCGCACTCGTTCGCGGGACGACGTCTAGTCCCAAGTGTGAATGCGCCCTTAGGCGGTATTCACACCGGCGACTGACATAGGTCGCGCGACTAAGTTGGTCGCAATGCGACGGCCACAAATGGTCGCTTTGGTCGAAAACCAACCTATTTTGTGATTTCACTCACTGCAGAATTCTTCAGCTCCGCGACTGGAGTCGTAAATGTGCTCAACCAATCAGCGGCACAGTAGTAGGACGTTTGAATTCGCTCATGGCTATTTCATGCGAGCAGACGTTCATATCATGCTAGCTACGCTCATATCATGCGAGCAGACATGAAAGGAAGGTAGCGCTCGTCGGTGTGATCATCGGTCGCAGTGAGTAGCTCTGCAGTCGCCAGTCGCGGCCGGTCGCACGACCTCCGTCAGTCGCCGGTGTGAATGTCACCAAGAGCTGCCACGGAAGACCACGAATAGATCCGACAGACTTTTATAGCGAGCGTTGGCTCATAGGCAATAAGTTATCTGAGTGACTACTAGCATTTCAGCCTGAGGAGGGCCTCCATGTGTTTATTGATGCGAAAGCGTCGCATGGCCCATTGAGCGAAAAAAAAAAAAAAAACACCGCATATCCACGGGGTGAATGATGATGAGTGGGCGAAGCTCCAGAGGGAATCATCGGTAAACCGTGAATCTTCCGTGTAATTAGCCCAGTCTCGCCGCACTAAATCGAACGATTGACTTCCACCAATGACACGCGCCATATGTGACGTCATTCCTATTTTATAACAGCGCCCTTCATTATAATTGCACCATCTCCCGCTTAAGGGGACGCTAGCACAAACGCGTTAGAAACGTGCAGTACTCTCTAGTAAGGGGGAGAGGCCACAGCGTCTTACGCAGCCGTTTACACATGCCGGAACGTGCACCGCGTTTGCCGACGCAATCAGCGTTTATGAATACGGGGGTAAGGCGGAGAGGCCACAGCTTCTTACACGGGCCCTAACGCGCTAGCACAAACGCGTTAGAAACGCGCAGTCTTTCGTTAATGTTGGGTCAATGCCTCCTTTACTAGATGCCTGCCGCGTGGTCCGGTAAACCCGGTTCCGTGCCCTCTCCCATTTCTCTTCTCCGATGATGATGATGATGATTTATTGGCATCCCCTTTGAAACGGGGTGGCGACAAATAGTCACCTAGCCTGCTTGATTTAATCAGGTATACTACACATGTTCTTTATCTCGCATTTTTGTATACCTTTTTCAAAAATTTAGCTTGTACCGCTGCCTATGATTTTAAGAGATCAGGTCGTATCCATCTTTTCCCTGCTTTTTTTCCACCAGTACTCTAATCGTCTCTTGCTGATCTCTACGGCTGATCTGTTTATGTTTCCTTCCACTTTAAACCCAAGCGCTTCTGGGAGTTGCACGTTACCTACGGTTCTCGCTGGGTGGATCCCGTCGCATTCCATTAGGATGTGCTGAGTGGTCTCTGGATTTTTACTGCAGCATACACATGTCTCATCTAGTTCCGAATATTTGTTCCGATATGTTTTCGTCCTTAGGCAACCGGCTCGAGCCTCAAATAGCAAGGCACTGCCCTTTGTGTTATCGTACAGATTTTCCCTTCTAATTTCTTTCTTCTCATTCTTGTAAATCTCCATTGTCCTTTTCGTTTCCATTCTTTGCATCCAATTCACGGTCTCTATTTCTCTCACTTTCTTTCTGAGGACCCCTGGTTGTCTATTTACAGTTTCGATTATCCTGTACTTGGTTGCCAACTTCCTTGACCTCTTCCTCCATTCTGTGTCCACGCTTTTCATGTAGAGATACTTGTGCACTTTAGCCGCCCATTTATTTTCATCCATGTTCCTGAGCCTTTCTTCAAAACTAATTTTGCTTTGTGCTTCTCTGACTTCAAAAGAGGCCCAACCCATGTTTCCATGCACTGCCTCATTTGTCGTATTACCGTGAGCTCCCAATGCCAACCGGCCTACTGATCTTTGGTTAACTTCTAAACCCGCCAATATATCCGATTTTAAGCATATAATGGCATTTGCGAATGTTAGCGCTGGCACCATTACTCCTTTCCAGATTCCACGCACCACCTCATACTTATTGTGGCCCCACAGTGCTCTGTGTTTCATTAATGCTGCATTCCGCTTCCCCTTTATTTTCAGATTATCTTGGTGGGTGCTTGAGTAATTCTTTCCTTCGTTTATGTGTACGCCGAGGTACTTATATTGCTTCACTATGGGTATTACTTGCTGTTGAATTGACACCACGAAGTTACTCGTGTGTTCATTAAAGATCATAATCCCTGATTTCTCTGTGCTAAACTTAAGGCCTAGATTTGTCGCTGCGTTCCCACAGATATTCGCAAGTATCTGTAAATCTTTTTTATTGTCCGCTAGTAGCACAATGTCGTCTGCGTACATCAATCCAGGGACCTTCTGTTGCACCATTTGTCCATTACGCATGTAGGATAAATCAAAACCTAATTCGCTGTTTTCCAGTCGTCTTTCTATGCCCTTGACGTAAAGCGTGAACAACAATGGTGACAGAGGGCATCCTTGCTTCAATCCTTGGTGAATTCCCACCATTTCATTTCCTTTTCGGCCTTCCCATGCCACTTGTACTTGGTTGTCTCGATATATCTCCCTCAGCAGCTCCACGAAATCGTCATCTATGCCTTCGTATTGAAGAATATCCCACAACAATTCCCTGTCTACGTTGTCATAAGCTCCTTTAATATCTAGAAATGCTAATATCCGCGAAAAGGCAACGAGCGCCGCTTGTGGCGCACGTCTGCAACTTAGATCACGTGCTGCGGCCTCTGAGATTACTGTAGCATCTGTTACCGTCTCGGAGTCGGCAGGCGCTATCGAAGCGCCGGCGGAAGTCTTCGACCGCCGCTGCCGCCGCCGCCGGAAGTTGAAAAGGCAACGAGCGCCGCCTCACGGAATTTATGCTGAACTAAGGGAACCGCCGCCCAATGAGAAAGCGAGCAACGCGATGGGCATCTAGTAAAGGAGGCATTGGTTGGGTATTTATTGCCATCGTGGTGCGTGTGTCCATGTGCGCTTCGTGGGTAGTGGTTAGCGCCGCGCGTTCGGAAGCGAGGGGTCCCTGGTTCGATTCCGCTACGGACACAACTTTCGGAATTTTTTTTCTCATAAAAATAGACGTGGCTACCTACTACGACGACGACGACTACTACTACTACGACGACGACTTCTACTACATACTACAGAGGAGGGACAGACCCACACCCTAAGGAGCTTCGCCCCAAAAAAAACGACGTCTATAGTCTGCAGAAGCGAAATGGCACCTGAAGTAATATTGGCTGCGATGCCACGTCCCGAACGCGTCTCGACGGAGCAGAGCGAGCGAAAGGCAACACCTGTGAAAGGTGTTGCGTGAGGGAAAAGGTCATCGCCGAGACGCCACGTCAACCGCGCGCTCATTCTTGGAAGCCGGCGCGCGGTGCCCCAGCCAGCACCGCAGGCTGCTGCTGCTTGCTGGCTCAGACAGCACGTACCGCTATGGTACATTACTCGCAGCGAAAAAGTCGAAGGACCACTCAGCGGCGTTCGATTGGGCGTTAATGCTTTCGCATTCACAACGACGTCACCGTGAGGTTCCGTATATATATTTAGGTATATGTATGCTATATGCCATGCTATAGACGGTTTCATGCTCGCGATAACTGCAGCCAGCGTGCCGCCCCAAAGAAGCTTCCGGTCACGTGCCTTATCAGTTTATGTTTTAACGTATGGTTGCTTCTTTGCCAGTTACATTTAGCAGCTTCGTCAGTGGGCAAAACCGGAAGCCGTGCAGGGCCAATGTTTGTAATTAGTGAAACGGTCTATATGACATGCGGTATATGCGAGTAATATTGCAACACCATTCCATCACTAAAGTTGCTCCATACCAGGTTTTTCATTCCTGGCAAGACTATTCCTCAAAATTTTGAGACTGGCAGCCCAAAAACAAATGTCATGAAACAAAACACCGTCAGCGCATGCCTTGCATCTTAAATCTTCCCATACCTAAATATTAAAAGTGCGAAACAATAACAAAGCTCCAACCTGAAAACTATTTAATTTTATTGGCGCGATTGTGCACGACCTCTGTGATTGGCCCAGGAAAGTCGTTTGAAACATACCCGATACGGAAAAGTGGTGGTAAAGTCGCTAAGAAAGACAATGACTTTAATTAACAAACATAAACAGGATTCAAACAGAGGACCCCAAGCACAACAGCCGTACTTAGTCAGCTTTCGTTTACTTCAATTCATACTGCCACTACAGCTACGCGTCTTACACCTCGTGTAATATTCTAGCATGTTGTACTCGCGTTCATTGCTTTGCCCTTATGGCGAAACTGTGAAATTTTATTTAAATATACATATATGCTAGAGGGCAAGTGCAAACTACAGTAGAATAAGTATGCAGACCATATGAACACAATAAGCATATTCAGGTGCTTATTCAGCAGCATATTTGTTCGGGAAGCACACTTGTTAGGGAAGAAACAAAACGTAAGGAGCTACTTTTTGAACTGTTTAAGACATTATGACACACGTGCACAAATGAATCAACACTGTTGGCACTCTGCAAACAAGGTTAAATATCTAAAAGGGTCCGAGCTCGCGCTAGTTGGTAGTCAGTCACAGTTTAACAAATAGCGCGGATTACAATCAGGACAAAAAATGCCGACAAAGAAGGAGTGCTGACTGCCAATAAAGTACATTTATTCTGCATATATGTATGTATATAGATATATATATGCCCGACTGCCAATACAGTACATTTATTCTGCATATATATATGCCCGAGAAACAGGGAGGGGGACGGAAGTCGTCATGTGTCGACTAGCTTGTCCTGTTTTTTTTTTTTTTTTTTTTTCGCGCTGTCTTTGTTAGCTATGAATGTTAAAAAATTCTTCGGAACTCTTCATTTCTGCGCTCGTCCTGTCTGGTCTTCCTTTCTCGTGTCCTCGTTTTTTGGCGCTAAGTCGAGTATGAAATCTGCACTGCCTATACTCTGTCTTCTAGGCTTACACATTTCTTTTTCTATCCCGTCTCGGAGAAACCAGACAGAACAAAAAGATTATGTTTGTTTCTTGTCACCGGACGCTGTTCTTTTGCGCCCGTAAAACGCAATTTCTTCGCTCTCATGAGAACGAGCTGAACGTACCAAACAGTGAAGCACACGCAACCACAACCATTAATGGACAAAAAAAGCCCATGAAAGTGCCATTATTTCCCTCGTTTTGAGGAATAACGATCCAAAGCAGTGTGCTGTGTGTATTAACTATTCCTGAGTGGGATGCGCTGTCTTGAACACAAAAAAAAAAAAAACACGCAGCTCACAGGCGCCAGACGGAAGTATTTAACACGAAAAAAATGCATATGGAAAACAATATAACTTTTCTTTTAGAGTGATTTGTCTGCAGCATGGCTCTTTGTGTCAGTCAACGCAATCTTTTTCTTACACGCACTCGTCTTGGCAGGATAGCTAAATAAGTTGAGCTTTACAAATGCCCTTTCTTTAATGTTAGGGTAAAAGCCCATTCATGGTGTGACACGTTACATTAATAACAATAAAGCGATGGTCACCGAGGGTTGAATTATATTTAGGAGGAAACAAAACCTCATCTTTCAAAATAATTTATACTTAAACTTGACAGTTTAATGGCACCAATGCCAAGGAGAATATTAACGGCCTATTGATAAGCGCTTAGAGCTCACAGTGCGACTATACGGTCATGAGCACGAAAACACATGTGATCTCCTTTTAAAATTATCTCATTATGAGAAGCCAAGATACAGACTGAAATTTTCACTAGTGGCATTAGATCAGAAACGATTCACTTTTAAAAGTACGGGGACCGTGACCAAGGAAAGCACTGCAAAGGGCTGTCTAACCACTTTAAAATATTTTCAAGTCTGCGGCATAGTTCGGAAGTATTAGTGAACCTGCACACTCGATAAGGATTTTTCATAAAAAGTCTTGCTCATATGAGTTTCAATTTTTACTGTCATTGTGCGTTTTGTACGATAAGTGGAAGCACCGTTTTCTTCGCACTACTGTATTGATATTTTCTTAATGTTATCTTGTTGATTCTGTTCTGTAGAAGAGTGCATATTATACACACATGCAATCTATATGAATATGATGTATGTACAGCATGTTATATATTTACGTCATATATATTACAGTACGTTTTATCTACAGGGTGATCATTTATAAGTTTACCGGAATTCTTAAACAGCGCTTGTTGCAGATAACATAATTTTAATCTTTTAGCTAGATTGTTCAGACAGGCGGATATTAGTTGCACGAGAAATCGAAATGCATATTCAAGTAATGAAGGAAAATTCACTAAATAACTTCCTAAATAATTACTTTATGGCACATATTGCAATCTATGAATTGTAGCCGGTGAGCTTGCAAGGCATATCCACTTCGAATGAATGTCCAAAATGACAACAGTGTGGAGAAATGCGCCATCAAACTCGCCGTAAAATTGCACTTTGTTCCACTTATCTTTTTAACCAAACAATCTTTTATGCATTGAAGCACAAAAGTAACAGGAACGCCCATGAATTTCGTCCCTCACTTTGGGAATTAGTACCTCGAAAATGGTGTCACTTTGGAGATTCGTTTCAAGTGGATGCGTTTTGAAAACTCACCGGCTACGTTTCATAAGCTGCAATATGAGCCGTAAAGTAATTAACTGAGAAATTAATTAGTGAAACTTTGGAAATAATTTGAAAATCTATTTCTATTTTTTGTGTTAGTAATGTCCGCCTCTTTGAATAATCTAGCTCAAGAACAAAAATTCGGCTATCTGCCACAGGCAATTTTTAAGAACTCCGGAAAACTCAAAAACGATCCTCCCCGTATATTTTAGGTGTGCATAAGTATCAGCGTGCATAAAAGCACTTGCGAGAAACGATAAATCTTCATGGGGAGAGTCGCCAGCACCGAATTTGTGCGCCAACATCTCCTTTCTGCTTTCACCTTGATCTCGTTTTGCTTAACATCTCCTTTGTATCTTGCCAAACAAGGAAAACTAGGATTGCTCTTATTGGGAAACGCTAGTGGTGCGGCAGTAATTATAAAGAACTACACAAACAGTTCAACTTTGCGCAACTTCGAAGGCATGGACTAATGTTGCATGAGTAATTTACAAACCAAGACGCATACTACAGATTACATCGGACTTATAGAGTTTGAGCTTCCGATTGGACGGGAACAGAGGAAAAAAAACATTGAGCGTTAAGTTTTCCGAAATAAACAAAATAAAAATAAGCAATGCAGCAAATGAAATATGGCGCATGGACAAACTTATTAAAAATATGCGAACGAGAAAATGTGGGGATGCAAAACTGTAAACGAGAAAGGAACAACAAAATTTGGCCATAACAGTGCAGCTAGGCACAATTAGGTGGCTTCTGCATACAGGCACTAGGTAATTTGATGCCGCAAATGAAGCATATTCTTTATAAAGAAACATAGTGTTACACAAACCAACGAAGGTTAGACAGCAGCATCATTATTTACACTACGTTCACTATGACAAACTTCTATATTAGTTGAACTTGCAAACCTTCCTTGCATTCAGAATTCCACGTGCTTTTCTGGGGGGAAATGTTTGTGCTCGTGTTGGCACGTATTGCGAATATGGCAGTGATATGAGAGGTTAATCTTATTTATCTTATATGCGCGGCTCAATCTGCTAGAGTGCGTTGGTGCATCAAGCGGCTAAATTCACCTGACACGCATGAAAGTTAGAGATTTCATGCTTGTTTTTACTTTATAGAAATATTGCTTGAATTCACTAATTTCTTAACTGCTCCTGGGGGTCTGGTAATACTGATGTTCGTTTCCACTTTTCCTCCCTATTCTAGCAGTACAGTCTTCGAACACTTTGTTTTTTTTTCACGAACCACGTAATGGGAACGAAATGAGCGTCAGAAAAGCGTAGCCTGCGCGAAACAGGCTGTGACGTCACATCGGTACAAACAACATTGTAAAGAGACATAAAGGCGTTAGCGGTAGAATGCGAATCTGCTTCCACCGGGTGCTCTCTCACTCTCCTTCTCTGTTAGCGTCTACCGGTACGCTAATCTTGTAAGCGCCGTAATTAGTTCCTCCGGAAAGAGAAGCACAACTTCCGAGTTCCGGGTGGTCGCTGCTTTTGTAATTGCGTCTGCAAAGGGCGGCAGAAAAGGAAATTAAGGCACGGAAAGCACTGGCACAGAAATTTGGTTGAGTGCCGCAACGGAGGCGCGCTAAAGCTAATTGTCGGAGGGCCGGTTCGGGACACAGAGTGAAGGTACGCGAAGCTCCTTCAATGAGATAAAACTAGGAAAGCGGGACGGCATTGTCATGCCGCACTAATACCTGCTTACGTATCTTCATTGAACTGCCGATTGTATGTTAACAATTCTTTCCCAACATTCTTAAATCAGTGTATGGATCGCGGGAGCAGATTATCAACTTTCGAAGAGAGAGACAGAGAGTTGATCATGTTCGAGTTGCCCTTGTGCTCAGGTGAGGCATGGCATGGGCTTAATTATGCAAAGAATATCTATCGAGCTTTTACTGTAGGCGACACGATTATTATGCTTTATAAAAAATATTGTGCCTTGCTTATCCACTTGACTACCATCTTAGATAAAATCATGCTGGTTACGAACAGGCGTTATCATCTGAAAATTTAGCAAGAAGCCTATGGATGGTCCCTCAATTGCAGCTGCCTCTCCACGTCACATCGGCTAGAACGAATGAAACATATGAGGACGCAGCAGCATCGCTTGTTTACCCGACGCTCTAATAGAAAAGCGCCATACGGTTCGCACCCAATTGACTGATTTCATCTAGTTACCCGAATGAATGGTACTGTGTAGAAAGCTGCATCAGGCTATCGAAGGCCGCCTTGACTTACAATGAGTTATGCACGTGATCAATGCACAAAGCGTCATAGAGCACTGTGCCACGAGATATTAGCGGCGTTATGCAGGAAGAAGCGAGTATTTGTATAGCCATACGAACCATCAATATGATCATTGGATAGTTTAATAACGCCTCCGTAACACGTTTCTGGCAAGAAACACTCCCTGCGCCTTACATTAGAGCGGCAAATTTTAAACCTGAAACTTAGTAATACACTTAAGTATCAATTAAGGGTAAGCACAACTACGACGATCTTAATATGAGGCCCACTGTTATTTGCTAAGAAGCTTTTCGTTGCAAGTGAGCTGAAAGTATTGCAGAAACAGCGATATCAAATAAATATGAAAGGGAATACGGCCTCTGCAGCCAACAGCGAACTCAAGGTATCCCCTTATAGAAGGTAGTGCACAATAAATGAAATAACGTTTACTGCTACCTATACCTTCTTCTATGCAGGATTTCTATGCATGATTAGCAGCACTCTCAAACGTAGTAACCTCGGTTTGAGAGTGCTGCTTACCGCATCCATAATCTGCCTAATTTCATTCACTTAAGGAAATGTTGAGTTTTTAACTCGAGATTAAAAATACGGTATGTTTAGATTTACTTAAAGTCACGCCGAGTTACCTTTTAGGCTTACCTAAGCTCCATGTGCTTTTTGCGAAGGACCTATTTATAGACAAACTACATATGGGACGCTAACGTGGCGCTGGAGCTCCGGCTGTAGAAGAGTGCGAAGCGTGCCAAGAATTTATGCAATATACGCCGAACTGCAAGCTTACTCTTCTCTTTTTCACTATTCATTTCCACCGTATTCATTGGCAAAAATCTTTTGAGAACTTCTAGAATATCGCAGTGGCGATAATTGAGTGATAGAGAGAAAGCAAGGAGCGGAAACGTAGGAAGGTCAACCAGACGATCGCCCAGTTTGCTAGCCTAAATAGGCAATAAGGAAAAGGAAAACTGAAAGAGAAAAAGAGGGAGGGAGGGAACACTGCGTGCACACGGGACTATGCAACGGGCTATAAACGTTCACTGAAGCCATTGCACTTCAAGAAGTACAGTGTAGCGTACCAATAGCTTCCAGCGCCAGCAATGAGTACGGCCACGGGACAACAATTTTCGTCTGATGAAATGTTTTGGAGTCTAGCCAGTTTAGTTCGGCGAGAAACCGACGACCAACGCTAAACCACAAGAAAGCGGCAAGAATAAATTTAAAAAAAGCAAATAAATGTTCCTGATCAGTTCACAAAACACAAATGTTCTTGTGGAAGCACAAATTACGTCGCTCGCTGGTGCCGTGCTCCAAACTCAGAACTCTAGAACACGGACACACCTCATTTGATTAAAGCAATCTAACAGACACGTTGCGGCATAATGGTGACTTTGTGACTCACTTTGCACTGAAAACAGAGCAATGGCTTTGAAATCGTTGCCGAAAGAGCCGGAGCAGACAGTGTAACCAGAGAAAACATTGAGAGCACACCAGAAAAAAAGATTCACCTTAGGCGGGTAATTGTCGTCAAACGTGACCTGGCATACATAATGTTTGTTGTCAGTTCTTGTTTGTATTTGTTAAGACAGTGCTCGTTAACACAGTGGTAATGTGAGTAAACTTCAGAATCGTACAAAGACTCTACAGCTATGCATTTTTTTTTTCTGTATTAAGCGATGACTGTCACTATGGGTTGTTGAATGTGGCATTACATGGTAGCGCCGACGATGCCACCGTAGCAGCATGGGTGTTCGTACCTCTAAAAGCAAGGACATGTACTCCGCACACGCACGGATTTTCGCAACCTACCGATGTAATCGGAACAAAACATGCTGCACTTCCCGGCGCAATAGTATGCCATGTCGGAAGCTACTGCACGGCGCAACATCAACGCGACCGATATGAAACCCAGTAAGCTACATAACTTTGAACATACTTTTCTTATTTGGACGATTGTCCTGTGCATACGTGGCAGAATTAAGAACGATATAAATACAGCGGCGTGTTTCCTTTAAAGGGCGAGACAGGCTTGACAGGATTTTCTGTTTGCTGCCGTATTGCTGACAGAGCATTACTTCATGACTTCTGCTGCAATGTTCTCAGGCATGCGCCCTACGTCTTTGTACCAGCATTTATACCGCTCGCATGCGGTCATTAAATAAATGGAAATGACTTAGGTGTTCGTGCATCTTCCATCCTTCTCTATTATTTTGTGACGGGGCCATAATAGCTGCTAAAGTCACTTTTCATGTCAGGAAATAAAGCACGGTGGAGAAAGAAAGAAAGAAAGAGAAAAGAAGCTCGACACTTACTGTATTAAAAAAAAAGCGTCCGCACAATATTGCAAAAGAACGAAAAGCTAGATTTAGATGAAAGATCGCAGGAAGACGAAATATATTTCATTTGATGTTCAGGAGAAATAATGAAGGTTTGCGCTAAAGGTAAGGTTCGCAACAAATTATCACATTTTGGCTAATTACAAAGAACACCAACTGGAGCGTTGGGAGTGATTCCTGTAAGAGAAGTAAACTTCCGATCCAAGTGATAATATCAAGTAAAAGAGGGCGTACTTCAGAGAATACCTATACTGAGGAAGTTACAGACTTATGGTGCGGTAGTGACAATCGCTAGAATTAATCAAACTAACACTTACTGGAGCATACCGAATAGATTGCGGTTAAATCAAATAAGTATTGAATACAAAATTTGGCAATTTCGACCGAAAGCGCGGGGCGGGGGGGGGGGGGGGTGTTCATTGAAAGAGCTTTGCGCTTAAACTCCTGGGAGGGTGTTAAAATTCTATGCAGGTGCGACATGATAGCTCGGCGTAAAGCTCCTTCATGATATTTTCCGCCAACAGGGGAGAGCAGAACACTGACGTGGCTCCTCCACCTAGGTGATTGAGCGATGCGCCCACATCGCTTCGTCGTTTTTGCATTGCGCTCCGTGTCGCTAAAGACATTCTAGCCCTAAACGCAGGAGCGGCGCATGTCCCGTCGAGTAATACAGCACGACAACGGCGACGTTGGCGCCGAAGGCGCGAATGTGCCTCGAGCGTCCGTATAATTGCCACATAAATAAATTAACTATATGATTGGGATATACAGTTTTGTAGCATTTAAGTGGAAAACGCTCTCAATGTGAAGGGTACGGATCAAATATGCAGAAGGGCAACCAATCAGCGAAATGCTGCGGAGCCCACTAAAACTCCTTACGAAGGGTGAAGTTCAAGACTGTCGTTATAAGGAGCGGGATAAAGGCTTCGAGCTTGATCTCGTACACAGATATTTGGATCCTACTACGAATCGATATGGACATTCGAAGTAGCTTTACAAAACTGGAAATATTTAATCTCTAATGTGAATACAGTCCAAGAGAGCAGCAGGTAGCGTGTCTCAATCAGAGCAAGTCAGGCAATCTCTAGCTCGCGCCTCCCGGACTACTGGCGATGTGTCTGCAGCGCCGGGCATTCGTCTTCACTACAATCACCCCCCACCGGAAAAGGAGCCATCCTGGCGACTCATGGTGAACATAGAATCATGGGGTTGTAACACGCCTTCAGGCGTTGTACGTGGACGGTTTCACGACCACGACAGCGTTGGTCCGTAGGTGGTGTGACAGGCTCGACAATATAGTTCACAGGCGATGTCTGCGCCACAACATGGTAGGGTCCTTTATATTTCGAGACAAGCTTGGATGAGAGGCCAGCAGGAACGGCAGGAACCCAAAGCCACACTAGGGAGTCCGGAAGAAAGTGACAATGCGCGGGATCATTGTCACGTCGAGATTTTTGTTGCCATTGGTCGGCGGCTGTAAAGGAACGGGCGAGCTGACGGCATTCCTCTGCACGGCGGGTATAGCTTCAGAGATGGGCGTACATTCGGATGAGTCAGGTCTGTACGGAAGAATGATGTCGAGGGTAGTCGAAGGTTCACGGCCATACAAGAGGAAGAATGGGGAGAAGTTTGTGGTCGCCTGTGGTGCAGTGTTGTAGGCGAACGTGACGAATGGCAAAATGAGGTCCCAATCAGTGCAGGTGAGGCAATCTCTAGCTCGCGCCTCCCGAACTGCTGGCGATGTGTCTGCAGCGCCGGGCATTCGTCTTCACTACAAATCAAACATGTTCATCGTGCGGTGCTCGTTAAAGAACTCCATGTGGTCAGAATTAATCCGGAGTCCCCCAATATGGCGTGCCTCATAATCATATCGTGGTTATGGCACGTAAAATTCAAGAATTTAATCTAAATTCAATTTTTTCGTGATCCTCTACGGTGCAGAAATGTAACAGCTTTACTAGACTTTGATGAATGATTCTGCAAAACTGCGTAGGTCTGCAAAAACTCATTTTTCTTTTTCGTCATACAGCCGGACACTGGAAGTGCTTCCCCAACGCAACTGTTGACATCACAAATGTAATCCCACAGATTCTCTGCGCCTTTACCTGCTCTGACGGCGAGCCCCTTCTACTGTTCATCATGTTATGCCGCCTGGTATTTAGGGTAATTCTCGACGACAAAACTACTTTGACCACGGTCAAGTGAGTGGCAAGCGCATTACTGCAGTTCCTGAAGTTGACAGACCTCAGTGAGTGACTGTGGTTTTGATGTGCCGCTGTGAATAATGAGACATTCACAATATTTTCTATTCTCTCAGTTTTTTTTATCTCTGAACCCCCTTTCACTGCGTAGGGTAACAAACAGGACGTGCGTCTGGTTGACCTGCCTTCCTTTTTACCTCCTTTCACTTTATCCTCTTTCGCTCATTGATAAGGCCTCAATAAAGACAATAACTGACTACCATTCTCGACATTGGCAAATTATTACGCGCATTATAAAAGCTATCAGTAGTGAAGCAATGCACCACAGTGCCAGCCTCAACGAAATACCTTTTAAAGAGAGAGGACGTGTTTTCGGCCTAGTAGTTCGTATTCTGGTGACCAATATTTGTTTATAAAACAGCACAAGGAAGCATTTGTTTGTTGCGCGACATGCTTGATCTGTTTAGACAGTAAAACAATTTTACCGCACAATGATAGCTAGACAGCTCATGTATAGAATAGATCCACTCGACGTTACCCAACGCAAGCTTGGGCGAGCTATTAAACTCACCAAAGTTGTGATGCCAGCTGGGCTGACTCGAGACATTTCGGCAGGAGCCTTCAAGCAAAGTCACACGAGGAAGTACAGAATGTAATGAACCTCCCAGTCATTACAATAACTAGCAGCATCACGACTGCACAGGAAAAATTCGAAACAGCGAAGCCTACCAGTGAAATTTGAAATAGTGAACGGGAAACAGAAAAGGTGAGCAAGAACCACTCTGCTGGGAAAACCGGAGGATTACGATTCATTACATATAGATAACGGTAAGCACCGAGCTGGCAGGAAAAAGAAAAAGAGAAAAGAGAGCCTTTATATGCGCGTTCGCTAAGGGTCGTCGCTTTTATTGCTGGCAGGAAAACAACGTTTTCATTGTTAGCGAAATCGAAATGCCAGGAGGCAGCGACGGCACACAGTGCATTTGCCGCCTTCGCTCGCGCTCTCTCGCAGGCTGTTAAAAGCCGGGCGACGGGCCGGACTCTGAGCCGCGACTTCGGCCACGAGGTCGCGAGTGGCACGAAATTAAATCCTGTTCTCCGATTCGAGGCTCCCCCGCGCGCTGTCTTGCTTTTTGCTGCCTGCCTCGAGCGCTCAGTGGCGGCAGCTACACTCTCGGTGCTGGAGCGCGTATTGATCTCCACGCGCTCGCCTCGCATGCTTCAATGCGCGCCATTTGCGTCGGCTGACGTTTCTCTAAATATTGCGCCAGAGTTTTAAAGCGCTAGCTAACACGCACGCACGCCTCTACGGGCATCGGAAGACATGCGCGTAACGGAAAAGTAAGAAAAAAAAACGGCTCCGAGACGAGAACCGCCAGCGGCGACGCTTAAGCTCTTGGCGCGCTTGGAAGAGAAATGCGAGTTAGGTGGAAAGACGGCGGCAAGGCGTACGGGCGCCTAGAGCGCGCGCACTGTGCGTCAGGGATGTACACGCCGTATTGCAGAAACTGTACATGGCTGGTTTGCGTGAGGCTAGGCAGGCATTTCATTTTTTTTTGTTGTTGTTGTTGTTAACACTGCGCACATAAAAAACACAGAGACGTGCGAGGGTGGCCAGATCGCATATGTGTGTTCTCGCTGGGCACTAACATATATATATATATATATATATATATATATATATATATATTACAGCGATGACTCCTATTGACCTGTCTTCCTGCACAAAATAAGGATGTAGTTGGAGCATGCCGAAGATATATGTGAAAATTCATCAATATCCACTTTTTACGACCAGCTTGGGCGGTACACATGCATATGCACCGGCACTGATGGTGGACAGGTGCTGCAATGTCACAGGGTTCATGCAGATTATTCACGCTGCTATCACACTGCGCAACTCTTTACTACACATAAACGAAAACACACATAAGGACACAAGAGCTGTCAATATTAGCATATAAACAAAGAAGTGCAAAATATTTCATTGAAGAACTCTCCATTCTTTTTTCTCCTTGTTGGCTGCTCACATTTTATCCGTTTGCATAGTGTCTGAATAAGAAACGCCTCTTCTACCTTTCGAGCTGAATGACATTATTATATACGAATGGTTAGTGAACCACAACAAGTCGCAAGAGGAAAAGCCTACCAGCCTCTTCCCCAAGAGACGGAATGAAGTATTCATCGACGGTAAGAGCCATATATTCTAAATGAGCTGAATGGCTTGGCAGTCGAGCTTGCAACAGCACGAAGCAGGCTTATTCTCGTCAGTCCCTCGTTAGCGATTCGCGCCAAACTTGCACCAAGGGGCAGTTATTGGACGAAACAAACTCAGACTAGCGCCTGTAGCCCCCTCTCTCTTCAGTGATTTTGTGAAGGCATTTTAAGCGGCCGCCTCGAATCACGGCTGTTTGCTTAACGGCCGTTCTCTGCCGTCTGACTCATGCTTCGGTGGAACCTTGGTTGTTCATCGATTCACGCATACGTGTTTCATCGTATGCAAGCATTCGAGAAGCAGTCGAGGCTTTGTCTTCTGGGACGCCTTGCATGAAGGGTTTTCTAATTACAGAGA